>NC_080034.1:58424949-58672449 GCF_030020395.1 Manis pentadactyla | reverse complement strand
ACTCATTGCTAACCACTGACGTCCGAAACCGATGAAGTTTGTAAGCGAAAGTGATTGCTGTGGAAGGCGCTGGGTGCACAGTGCGGTTCCAGCTCTGGCTGCGCAGGGAGCCTGGGCCCCGGGGCGCCGCAGCCCTGCTCCACGCCTGGTGGGCACAGACCAGCGAGTGAGTGACTCCTGCATCCTGCACAGATCACCGCTCAGTTCAGGGCAGTCAGCTCGCATCGGGGATCACCCGATTGTGCTGCGTGAAACCGTCAGGCCTCATTTGTGTCTGCGCGTTTTCGCCTTGGCCGGGAGTTGCCCCCTCCCCGCGCGTGCACACACTCAGACCCAGGCCTGGCCTCGGAGAAGGGAATTGTGCATCTCCCAGACAGCAGTTCCAGTGCTCACCCGGGAAGTCGCAAGGAGAGTCAGGGACGCATGGCTTAGATTCCTACACATACTGGCGTGGCGTATCTCCTCCGTGAAATTAATGTAGGTGTTCCTAACACGAACAGCTTTTTTCTCAGCAGACTAGCTCAGCAGATTCATCGTGTAGAGGAGAGCGGATAAGTGGTGGCTGTTGTGTGGTTTCACTGCTCTGAGGCTTTGCTTGAATCAGCAGCACACAAAAAAAGACATGGACAGAAATACTGTCAGTCTGGTCCACCTCCAGAAACCTAATCATGCCTGAATCACTCCGAGGAGTGTAATGATGGTAAATAGGAACAGGTATGTTGGCTTCTGTTCTCATCCACTGTGGCCATAATGTCGCCTTCATAATAAAGCAAAATATGGTTTTGAAGAAACATCATCTCTGTAATAAAAAGCAGGAGGTGTTACTGAAGCTGTTTTGCTTGGCAAGTGGCATACAGGTGATACTTAGTATTCACTGCATTGAATCCTCCTAGCCAGCTGGTGTGGCCCTGTTAAGACTTTCATTTATGCAGTTTGAGCAGGAAACTTTTTTGTCCCCCACCACCACCATCTATTTAAGGGACAACAGCCAAAGTGAAACAGCTTGCAATTTGCACCTGTCTGCTCTAGGCATTCCATGTCAGATTATGTGGAGAGCAACCTCTTAACTGTTAATGAGAATAAGAGTAGGCATGGCTGAATGCAGTTTTTGGGGGGGACTTACAGGATACTTTAGCGGTTTTTTTATTTTATAAATTATCTGATAGGGACCTCCCTATTCTCATGTTTTAAGAATCCCTAGAGTAAATGTAAAAATAATTTTTTAAATACTTAAAGTTGTGTGTTCTTTAAGTACATTTTTAAATGTCATGTAACTAAGAATCAAATTAATACTCAGTCTGAATTGCCTCTGATGTGAAATAAAAAGTTTTAATGCTAACTTATTTCCAAGTTGTTGAAAGCATACAATACCTATCTGTATTTGTAAAGTTGGCCATGAAAAAAACTAGCCACAAGAAACAAAGTAGGTAACAAGTTTTTAGACGTGTTTGAGAAACAGGACTAGTTTGCCTCAAAGTAAACCAAAGTTCTCTGCTTATTATACTGCCTTCGAAAATTTAATTAACTGAATGGAAAATAGAAGTTCAAAGGGATGACTTCAAAATCATATGCAGATAGATATAAACAGGGTTATATAACACATCATCCTGTGACTCACAGAATAAATTCTCCAATAATGCAAAAATGTCAGCACATATGATTCCCTCCCACCTTTTCTACAAGTTCTCTGCATCCCCCTTAGCTTTGATTCCTTTGAGGAATTATATCAGTGGGCTATCACCTATTTTTAAGGAATTTAAGTTAAACTCACTGCAATGAAAGAACTTTATTCATGGTTTATAACATGTTCCCAAACCGTATAGGTACTTAAAAAAAATCATAATAATATTTAGATAATTTGCCAAAACATCCTTGAAGATGATTCAAACATTAGTAAACTAAATATATATACACAAAAAAACAAAAATACATGTTTTGCTAATCAAAGGATCCATGCTTCATTTGGACTCCAAAAATTCCTCACATTGGCACTTTCTGTGGAAACAACTGATATGATGCTGGGTTAAATAAAGCTGAGGTGCTCACAAACATGGCCTCACTAGTAATTTCTATAGTTTACTATGGTCATTGGCCCACATTTCGCCTGACAGATAACGTTCCCACTTGTCGGTGATGGACCCTTTCAGCACAGCCTCAGGAGCTCCGGCAGGCATTGCCAAGTCTGGTCAGGTCAAAGGGTTGAGCCATGTGGAATTCAGAACAGAGGGGGTCCCACGGTCACTCCACAAAAACAATTACACTACTCATTTCACTGCAGCCCTTGCCCAAAACTCACAAGCCTCACAGTTTCAGTGCAGTCGATCTCATTCTGCCCCTGGGCGATAAGACACATGAAAATATGTGGTGCTGTGTTTGTAAATCTAATCAAAAATAGAAACAGTGGACAGGCACAGTGAGGTCCTACTATGGATCATGGGAATCCTTGGAAATTCTGAAGGCACCTTTGTTTGACTTCTATAGACTCTCTTTTGCTATTACATTGTCTGCTACACTTGTTAATCACCCTCTTTACTCGTGAGTGCTCCCAAGGAGGCTAACTTTATTCTCACTTCTGTACTTTCTGTCCATGGGTAATATTATGAAAAATAAAGCTGCTTTTAAAGGAAAGAAATCAAAGTGGGAGCTACTGTTAGATCAATCTTACCTCTCCATGTTCTCAGCTCCTTGCCCGTGGCGATGCACAGATTTAAATCAAGTTCCTCTAAAAAAGAAAAATATTTAAAAACCAGAATAAATTGGTCTGATGATATGATATATTAAGCAATTCAGGGTTGGAGAATAAGTGCTATGATGTTATTTAATGGTCCCCAAAACTTTCAGTATAAAGTCAACAGAATTTCACTTGGTGTCTTGTTTTTATTGCTGATGTTCTTATTTGTTTAACCAGACTCCTAATCAACTGAGAACTGGTGAAAATTCACAAAATGTTTTACAAAGGTGATGTCTAGAAAAATTCAGACTTGATATAAACAGCCTAAACTTCCTGTTTTTATGTAAAACGATGACTAACTCAGATTGCATTGAAGTTATGATGAAAACTTACAGTGGCATGCCTTAAGTAGTTGTGCTATATTTATCTTTTCAAAAATTGGGATCCAGTGTTGTAACTGTCATAAATGGATAATACCTGGTGAAGTCTATGGTAAATATGTAATTAGGGACCAAGCAGATTAAATGTGTACTTAGGAACCAAGCAAATTAAAACCAGCAAAAATATGGAATACACACATTCTAATAAAGGAAGTGTGTTTTTAGCACTCTTAAGACTCACAAGGGTCATTCAATAAATTACCAAACTCAATCTGCAAGCTACTCCATTTGTTATTATTTCAATTTATAGAAATACTAAACTGGAACGGTTTGGGGCCAGATGATAGCATCTGGCTATCATCTTTAAATATAAAGATGATTTTTTAAATGAACAGTAGTCCCAGCATTTATTAGATTATTATAAACATTCATCAAAGAAGCCTTTCCAACTAGTAATTCACCTTTTAAAATGGTTATCAGTATTTGGCAGTAAAACAAAGCTCATCATGTGTGAATGAAACATGTTACTTTTTTAATTTGGCGCTCTCATAGTTTTAAAAAAGTCACTTCACAATGTGCATGTGAGCTTTTAAATGGCTATCAATGTTGAAAAATGAAAGATTTAGTCCTTCTAATGTTAATTTAAAAGCTCTTAATTTTTTATAAGAGTAACGTAAAATTTTTAAAGGTTATGTTGGTTACATTCCTTCCTAAAATAAAGGAAATATGTATAAAATTATTTCAAAGAAGATAATCTACATCAAAATTTGAAAATCTTACCCAATTAGCAGAAATTACAGTTCGACTTGCTTGTTTCTTTCCATTGCACAGTGACTGAAGAGTAATTCAAAAGCATGTATTTCTGAAAATGTATGGGGAGTGGGAATCTGTTTGCTTTGGCTTCCTTGAATTTCATATTTTCCTAATAGTTAATGCTCATCTTTAAAATGTTTGTAATTTGTAAAAATGCTCATGTTATTGTCATCATAAATTTACTTTACAGACATATCATCCAAAATATAGAAGCCAAGAAGCATAGGGTGACTCTATTGCATCAATATAATGTTCAGGAAACTTTCAATAAGGCACACCATTTCTTATCCCGTCACAGAAGGCTGCATTCTAGCCATCTTTATGCAGAAATATTCAGGATGCAATATTAGTACATTATGAATCAGTACAGTTGTGAAATAAGATCAATATTCCTTCACTATCTGATATAATTTAGAAAGTGGTTAAATAGAACCAAGTGATGTATCATTTAAAAAGCAGCTATCGCTAGAGAAGTAAAACTGCATATTCCCCAGTCTCATGCTCAAAAGCCATAGACTAGAGTCTTATGTGCTTTGGAATCTCAGGGAGCTTAAATCAGGCCTTATTTGCAATTAAAAATCTCAGTCTCCACATTCCTATGAGCTGGAATTTGGAAGTCAGATCCCTTACGATTGGGAGACGGTATACAGAGCAAAGGCAATGACGAACAGTCAGCCCACCTTGAGGCAGAGAAATATCCACAATCGTGTGACCTAGCTGTGGCGTGTAAACAGATAGGGCCAAGGTGTTTCTTCTGATCTAAATATTGATACATGCATGAGCATGCCCAGTGCGATCCCTGGGATTTAATTCAAAGACTTCCAAAGCGGGAAAGAATTTTTAAAAGGTCAAAAACAACCCTTCAACTGCAAAGAGCAGCGGCACGGGGTGGATGGAGAAAATAACAGGCGCGAGGCAAATTCCAGAGCCCAGAGATGCTGAATCGATGTACAGGCAGCAGAGTGAACTTTGAGGAATGGGCAAAATTAGGAGTCAAATAGGAAAAGATAGATGGAAGAAAACTGAGCACAGAATGACAGTGAGAATGAGAATCCGTTCATAGAACAAGTAGAATCTGTCCGTAAATAATAATTTCAGCAAGTTAGAGATTGATGAGCAGCCACCACACCTCCTAAAAAAAACTCCGTCTTGTGTAACTAGCAAAATATGGAGCCAATCTGAGCTCTTATATGTTTGCTAAACTCCCTGTACGACAGTGTAAGCCACATTGTCAAGAAAGGTCCAGAGAAGCTTTCTTTTCAAGAGAAAAGCAAAATAACTGTTATAAATGCTACAAATTTACCCAAAATCTTGGTTTTGGCTTTTTAGGAACACTAGACTTAATGAACTAATGGGTACCATTACAAAACTCTCATATGGCTACAAATTTGGACCACAGTGTGGCATATTTGTTGAAATGTACGTGGCCTACAGTTGAATCAGGTTTTAAAAACCTGTCTCAAACCCACAGGCCGGTTGATAATTGCAATATAGCCTGCTGGCAGGTAACCTGTTGACAACATTCTGTTGAGCCCAGGTTAATAATCACCCACTAATTTGTACAGTCAGGTTTTCTTTGGTTTGTTTGTTTTAAGGCTGATTTTTAAATGGCTCTCACTGAAATTGTTGACCTTGTATTGCAAATTAAATCCTGAAATTGCCAGATCTCTAACAACTGGTTCATTGCTTCCAGAGAAGGGAATTAACATGGCTACAGCTGTCATTCCATTGCATTTTTCTTCTCAAGCAGACCAGCAAAGGCAAAGATAGTGTGAGACAGAGGTCGCAAGCCAGATTCTGCCTGCAAATGTGTTTTGTGTGACCTCCGCAATGATTTAAAACATATTAAGCTAATACTTAAGAATAAGGAAATGGCAGTAAAAATCTGACTTCTGACATCTTTTAGAAAATTTGAAGACTTGGCCACATAAGGTTGACATCCATGGTAAGAGATGGCAGCATGCTCTTTAGGTAAGACTCGCCTTATCTACATTTCCCACTCTTCCCATCGCAGACCACAAACCAAAAGGTAAGCTCTATAAGGGCAGGGCTTGTTTAATTCATTGCTGCATCCTCAGAACCTGGCAGGTAGTGGGTGTTTGATAAATACTTAATGTTGAATGAAATGACCTTAGGGGAAGACAGGTAACTTTAACAGGTAGTGTTAAAACAATATGCATGCCCAGAAACTGTCATGAAATGTGTCTCAATTAAAAAAAATTTTGTGCAGGTCAAATAAATTCTGCCAGTCCTCAGGCAGAGAGAGAGGGAAACAGTACCCACATACTGTTGTGCTTACACTGCTGTTCTTATAAAGAAATATTTCTCTGGATCCCTGCCACTATAAAAAGTAGGGCCATGCATGTCAAGGAAAAGGAGAGTGAACACAGACCCCGCACATTTCACTCATACATATTTCTGGTCTGGCCCCTACAGGCATCTGAATTTGAAACCTCTGGGAGAGAGATGAGAGTATGCCTGACACCCACAATAACAAACTGCTCACCCACTCCTTCCTCATCCTGATCAGTAGTTTTATGCACTGTAATCTAAATCTATACTAGAGAATAAATTTTAGAAGGAATGTAGAACTTGCCTTGAAAAGTCACTAGTTAAACCTAACTAAACACACTATCACTTTAAATAAAGTCAGAATAACAGTGTGGGATGAACTTGTGCTTACTGCTAGAAAGGCACTGGTTCAAATTTCTTGCACATGGGGATTTTCCTCGACGTCTAAAAGTTTCCAAATCCTCTGCATAAGTTGAGAAAATTTTTGAAATTACGTATGTCAGACCTCCGGTTTCCACTAAGGGTATAGAAAGCTGGAAAGGGTGGAGTTCCCAAACATAAAGCAAAAAAATACCCTGAATTATCTGCTGATTCACAACATTTATTAAACCCACCAGAAAGCTGAAGTCATGGCATAACCACTTAACTCATTATCTAGAGAAAGACAGGTGTCTCTAAGGAGAATGTAGATGCAAAGGCCCTTGGTTACAGAGCAGACATGAGACCCCTTAGAAGCCAGTGAGGAGAATTCAGTTAAAAATTGTTAACAAATTTCTAAAGTCTGAATGTGACCTAATATGAGATTATAGAACTTGGAGGATCTTCAAACACAAGGGGACCTAACAACCATTCACAGGCTCTTCTCCATGGACATCCTGCCTTCTCAGAAGAAAGACTGGTAGCAAGGTGAGAGGTAGAACAGCAGTTCTAAGTGGGAAGTAAGCACACCTCCACCAAGAGGATATTTGGCAATGTCTGGACACATTTTTTATTGTCATATCTGGAGGCTGCTAGAAATACTGCTAAATTCCTGCAGGACATACTACAAAGCATCCTACCACAAAGCATTACCCAGCCCAAAATGTCCACAGAACTGCTGTTGAGAACTATGGGTCCAGATAAAGTCTCTCTTGTGATGCAGCAGCACCAGTACAAAAAAGCACAAAACCCCACTTTTATCTCATCTCAGCAACAAAAAACCTTAATTTTCTAGAAAACAGCAGCAAACCTTCTTGCTCCCCAGTGAAGGTTAAGACCCATTGCGGAAGGGAGAAGAGAACACAAAAATAGCCTCTAGCGCTGGGGTAGGGGCAAGAAAACATCCTAGCCCAAACTACTACAGATCCCTATTTAAGAAAGAGGGGCAGGATAGGAGATGGCCCCACACGGAGACCCACAGGCCCAGCTCCTTCCAGAGAATCCCACCCACCCTGCCATCAGGCTACCAGGCATTGAGCAGGAAGTAACATCAATGTACAGGTGGGAGAGGGGAAAAGAAGATGGGCAGGAAAGGTTTCAGCCTGAGGCTTGAGCAGACGTTGAGGAAACTTCTGCAAAACCCAGCCACCATTCTAAGCACGAGACTAAAGGTTTAAGTGTGTGGAACACTAACGTTAACTATAACAACACAACCAAATGCGGCTCAAGTACTGACTAGACTGACCAAACTTCCCATGTGGAGAGACTAGCAAAATAAAAGGTACGCCACTTCTGGTCCTGAATAACATCTACCTCGGGCTCTAATGTCCTCCTCAAGATGACCTGTTTGCACACAATGTTAGGTGACAAATACAGAATCAAGGAAAAAACAGAACAAAACCAGTCCAAGTGATAAAGCAATGCACAGACACAGACTCAGATATGACCCAGATATTAGAACAATAAGACAGTGAATTTATAATGTAATTAGATAAAGTGACATCATCAAGGTGGCAACATAGGTGATTCCCAACTGCAATCCTCCTCACAAGAAAAACAGTAACAACGATCCATAGACAAAACACCACTGTGAAAATCCTATAACCCATGCGGGTAAGGCTGAAGAACAACCCTGGACAATGGAGACCAAGAAGGATGGCATCAGGATAAGAGGAACGATTTCACTGACTGCACTCACCCTCCCCCAGACCAGCACAATACCTAACTGAGGTGGCTTCTCTGGGTCTGTGTTTTGTCCTGTTTGAAGAAGAGAACCCAAGGTGGACGCCCAGCTTCCCCAGCAATGAGCTCACTTGGGTCTCACGTTCAGGGACCACTGAGGTAACCTATGGAGCTAAACCACTGGGGATCAGATAGAGATGAAGAAGGAGTCAGGGCTTATAGGAACCATCACTTGCTGGACCATGTTCCTGCTTGACACAGCAACCAAGGAGAGATCCAGTTAGCAGCTCTGCCCATCTGCAAAGCCGAGCTGGTGGCCCCATCTGGCCCAGGAGCTCAGTTGGCAGTTCTGCCTGATTTGAATCCCCAGCCACGGGGCTCTCCTGGCCGTGGAGCACATCTTATGGCCCATCTGAGCAAGGGTGCAAACTTGAAGTCCTACCCAACTATTGAGCACACCCTCTAGTTGTGCCCTACCAGGAAGCATGGCCACAGATGCCCCAAAGCTGCAGAGTACATCCTAGAGCCCGCCTGGGCAGGGGGCCAAACCAACAGCCTTGTCCAATTGTTGCCTATAATCAGGGAGCCTGAGCAGTGAGCCTGAGAAGCCTCAGAGCTCAGCCTACGTATTGTCCAACTGCAGAGCCCAGCCTACAATGCCACTCAGCAGAGGGGCCCAGAATACAGCCTTGCCTGATTGTTCCACAGGGACTGTGGCCTTGCCCAGGCAGAGTCCAGCCACTGGCCCCAGCCAATCAAACAGCACACCCTGCAGCCCCACCTAACCAGGGACTGCAGACAATGATCTCATTCAACTACAGAGCAGCCGCTCTCCGACCCCACCCAGCTGTGGGGCACAGCCGAGGCCCCACCTGGCCACAGAGCCTAATTAACAACCACACCCAACAGCAAAGAACCCTGGATCACAAAGCCCATCCTACAGCCCTGCCCAACTTCAGAGTGTAGTCTGTGGCCCCACCTGATTGCAGGGCACAGCCTGAGCCTTGTCTGACCAAGAAGTCTGGCCTGTGGCCCTGCCTGAAGAAGGAGTCCAACCAGTAGCACCATATGCAGCTAGAGAGCATAGCCTGAGACCTCACACAACCAAGAGCCGTTGCAGAGCACAGCCCATGGCCCTCCTTAGTCATTGACTCCAACCAGTAGCACCACACCACAAGGGATTAGCACCTGCAACCACACCTTGCCAGAGGTGATTACAGGGCCCAGGTAGTGGCCCTATCAGACTGCCGACATAGCCAGCAGCCAGATCCAACCAGGGAGCCTAGCTTGAATGCAGAACCCAGCCAGCGGGCCCACCTAACTTGGGAACCCAGCCAGTGGCATCCCTCACCCCACCCCTGATCTCAGAACTGCAGGCAGCAGCCTTGCCAAATTAAAAAAAACCAGATAACAAACCTCACTTACCCATACCCACTACCAGCTAACAAAAAATTAAATGTTGCTGATGTCTGGAATAACTGTAAGAAGCTAAATGCAGAGCTATGAGAAAATAAATGTCTGTTGTGTGAAATCAACAAGCTTGTGGTATTTTGTTATGGCAGCCATAGGAATCTAATTTGGATCCTTACCTAACTCCCCACACAAAAAATGAACTAAAAAATGGATCATGAACCTAAATGTAAGAACTGAAACTATAGCAATTCTAGAAGAAAACATAGAAGAATATTTTGTGAAGTTGGTTGTCCTATTACAATCAGATATGCCATCAAAGGGACAATCCAGAGAAGGAAAAAGTGAGGAAATTGGCCTTCAAAATTAAAAACCTCCTCTTTAAAAGACAACTTAGTAGTTTTCCATTGCTACATAACATATCACCACAAACTTAGCAGCTTAAAACAATACCCATTTTTTAACTACAGTCCAAAACTCTGTCATGGCATGGCTGGGTTCTCTGCTTAGACTAAAATCAAGATATCAGCTGGCTATATTCCCTTCTGGTTTCGGATCCTTTTCTGGCCTCATTCACATTATTTCTGAATTCAGTTACTTGCACCTGTAAGATGGAAGTTTTGAATTCTTGTTGGCTGTCAATTGGGAACCATTTTCAATTTTTTCTAGAGGCAGCCTCAATTCTCATCATGCGGCCCTTCCATCTTCAAGCCAGCAATAGTACATTGAATCCTTCTCATATTTTGAATCTTTCTAACTTTGCCTTCTGCCAATAGCCAAAAAAACTTTCTGCTTTTAAAGGGCATGTGTAGTTAGATGTGTTTACCTGGAGAATCTCTGTATCTTATGGTTAACTGGCTTGGGACTTTAATTATTATAAAATCTCTTCACAGCAGTATGTATAGTTGTGTTTAATTGAATATCCAGGGGACAGGAATCTTAAGAGGGAGCAGGAAACATCTTTAAAATTCTGCCTACCAAAACACTGTTAAGAAGGGAAATGATAAGCTACAGAATAGGAGAAAATATTTTCAAATCATGCATCTAATAAATGACTCATACCCAGAACATACAAAGAACACTTACAATTCAATAATAGGATGACAAGCAACCCAATTACAAAGCAGGCAAAAGATACAAATGCAGATTTTTACCAAGGAAGAGAGTGAATAGCTATGAAATCACATGAAAAGATGCTTAACATCACTAGTCAATGACACTCCCAGGCATTTTCCCAGAGGAAATATGAACTTGTGTGCACACAAAAATTCATACACAAATGTTTATAGCATATTTTTTTTTGATTGCCAAAAACTGGAAACAACCCTAATATTGCTCAAACAGTGAATGGAAAAACAAACCATGGCAAATCAATGCAGTGGAATACTACTCCACAATAAAAGCAAAAAAACCTGAAATGGGTTTGCAAAGTAAAAGAACACAGACTCGGGGGTTACTAGGAACTGGGGAGTCAGGGAAATGGAGAGAGGTGGGCCAAAGGGAGATATTGGTCATCTTTCCATTAGAAGATTAATAACTTCAGATAATCTAATGCATAGCACTGTGATTATAGTCAACAGTAATGTATTATATACTTGAAAGTTGTTAAGAGAATAAACCTTAAAGGTTCTCACTACAAAAAAAAAATAGTAATTATGTACCATGTTGGAGTTGTTAACTAACAAATACAGTAGTACTCACATTGCAAAATATAAGTGCATCAAATCAACACTTTGTATATACCTTAAACTTATACAATGTTATATGTCAACTATATCTCAGTAAAGCTGGAAAAAAAAGAAACAACCTCAAAGGTTATGTAATGTGTAACTCCATCCAGATGACCTTCTGGAAATGGCAAAACTATAGAGACAGAAGATCTAACAGTGGTTGACAGGAGCTGGGAGTTGAGGGACAGCACAAGGGAATATATAGAGTGGGGGTGAGAGAGGTGAAGGTGATAGAATTGTTCCATATCTTGATTGTAGGTGTGGTTACACAAATGTACGCATCTGTCCAAACTCACAAAACTTTACCCTGGAAAGGGTATATTTTACTATATGTTAATTATATCTTAATTTTAAAAAAGAAAAGCTTAACATATATAAGTTGCTCAGAAAAGAGTAGACTCTACATTTCCTCTTAATTTTATCAAATAACTAATTGTTTATGATTGTAAATAAAATATTACAAAAGGGCTAATACAAGTCTACTACCCCAGTTTTATTTAACCAAATTCAAAACTCATAAAGGTGAAAGATTTAAATCTACTTCACTGCTTATTTGCGATGATGGTTACCTCATACCTGTAAATAATATAATTAATGCAATGACATAATTGAAATAATAAAAATAACATTTAAATTAAAATTTATTATGTTTCTCATGTTGCTTTCTTACTCTTGCCATGTGTAAATGCGTTGAATTGTGTCCCTTCAAAAGATGTGAATTCTAACCCTCGTACTTCTGATTACAGATGATCAAGTTAAGATGAGGCCATTAGGATGGGCCCTGTTCCAAAATGACTAGTGTCCTTACAAAAACAGGAAATTTAGATGCAAAGACAGATGCACACAGAGGAAAGACAATGTGAAGACACAGGGGGAATGCCATCAACAAGCCAAGGATGCCTAGGGCTGCCAGAAGCCAGGAAAAAAGAGTGGATCAGATTCTCCTTCCCAGGCTCTAGAAGGTTACCAGCCCTGCCAATACTTTCTCTTTTTTTTTCCTGTTTTTTTTTTATTTTTATTTTGGTATCATTAATCTACAATTACATGAAGAACATTATGTTTACTAGGCTCCCCCTTTCACCAAGTCCCCCCCACATACCCCTTCACAGTCACTGTCCATCTGTGTAGTAAGATGCTGTAAAATCACTACTTGTCTTCTCTGTGTTGCGCAGCCCTCCCCGTGCCCCGCCCACACTATACATGCTAATCGTAATGCCCTCTTTCTTTTTCCCCCACCCTTATCCCTCCCTTCCCAACCATCCTCCCCAGTCCCTTTCCCTTTGGTAACTATTAGTCCATTCTTGGGTTCTGTGATTCTGCTGCTGTTTTGTTCCTTCAGTTTTTCCTTTGTTCTTATACTCCACAGATGAGTGAAATCATTTGGTACTTGCCTTTCTCCACCTGGCTTATTTCACTGAGCATAATACCCTCTAGCTCCATCCATGTTGTTGTGAATGGTAGGATCTGTTTTTTTCTTATGACTGAGTAATATTCCATTGTGTATATGTACCACATCTTCTTTATCCATTCATCTACTGATGGACATTTAGGTTGCTTCCATATCTTGGCTATTGTAAATAGTCCCTGCCAATACTTTCATCTTGGACTTTTACTCTTTCAAAATTGTGGAGGCTAAAAGTGTCTGTTGTGTAAGTTGCCCAATTTGTATTAGGTGCTTTCTTATAGCAGTCCTAGCAAACTAATATGCTACACATGATTAAAATTAATATCATATATACTATTTTCCATTTCCCCTTCTCTCCTTATCACTTCCAACTATGGATGTTAATCAGATATCACTATTTTCATATTTTCTAATTGTTACATCAAATACTACTGAACCTCTATTATTTCACAGAATAGAGAGAGAATCTTACATTTGTAAGATGAGTGATTTAGGGTCCACATCTTCCTATGTCTTTTTTCCCATCTTCCAACTCCAAATCTCTTTTGACTTTACCTTTACTTTTAATTTTTAGGATCGAATATATGCATTCTGTTAAAACCATAATAATATAACATTGCTATGCTTTATCTATAAATTGATTCTAACAACCAAAACCTGATACCAACTTATTAATTATTATTATGTCAGAAAGCTTACTGCAAGGTCATGCACATAGATTGCTAAGTTCTTTTTCCTCTTATTATGTGTCATAGCCCTTGTGCTAAACAGAGAAAGGACCCAGCATCAAGGTTAAATGGACTCTTCATATATAATGTGTGTGACTTCCATATCTCCACCAATTTTCTTTCCTTTCTTTCTCATTGGAAATTCAATATATCAAATGTTTGAATTCCTGAGTTGAATCTCTGCTTATTTAACTATCTTTTCCATGTTTGCTAAATATTTTTCTATATTTAACTACATTTACCATATTGTCTTTGATATTCTTTTCTACATTCTGAAACATTTCCTGAACTCTGTCTTCCAACTCCTTTATTGGTCTTTTTTTTTTTTCTTTTTTGCAGTCAGGCTCTCCATTACTTTACCTGGAGTTTCCTTTTTTGGCATTCTGTTATTGTTTTTGCAAAGCAATACTTTTTTTAATTTCCCTAAGAAGAGTTTGAGCTTTGGCTTGTTTTGTTATAACTTCTCCACTCTCTTAATTACCTCCATTTCCTCAGAATAAATTTTTTAGTTGGCTTACTGTGGTCTTTCTATTTCATGTTACTATATTTCCTCATATTTGATGATCCTTGGTTGAGCATTCTTATTTGAGTACAGGATAACTGAAAGGCTAGCAAACATTTTTGTACATGAATAAGCCTTCCTTTTAGGGTTAAAAGGCATCATTTTAGGATCGGAAGATGAGGAAGGAGCCATTAAACTGTCTTCCTCTACGGGAGAATAAAGCATTTGTCTAAATGTTCTCAAACAATTGCTTCAAAACTTTTAAAGAAGCATCTCCTCAGTTTTTGTATATTGGTAAATGCCTGCTTGCCATTCTAAGGTTTTAAATTATTTTTTGTTTGCATGTCCCCAAAAAGAACTTTGAGAAACTATGTGTCTTTTAGATGACTTTGGGTTGACATATAAACTGTTCCATCATAAGGTAAACAGTTGCTAGAAGTGTAATTTCTATTATACTGTAAATACTATAATTTTAAAATAAGCCTGTTACAGGATTCTCATAAATATACTCAATGGAATCTAAATACAGTAGTATGTGATACCCTCTATTATCCATTTTCAAAATACATGAACTAGCTCTTCTTTATTGTTGATAATTTATAATGTTACTTTTCTGACTTGGACTCCTATTCCTATTTCACTTCCTCTACAAAACTGTAAAGTTTTCTTCTGTGATATATATTTGTGTTGGAATAAATATCTTTGAACACCATATAGTCAGCTGCAACAAAAATATGTATACAAATTGAATACTTTCTTCTACATTATATATGCCTGTAATGCTGTTAACTTTTTTCCTTCTCAATTGAGTTATAATTAATTCACCATTGATCAAAAGTGTATGTGACAAATATTGATAAATAATTATCAAACACAAACTGTAAACATTTACTCTAAAAATGCTTCTAAGAAAAGTCCAGGGCCCCTCTCTTTGGTTCTGCATGCTATACACTGCACAACTGCAGGGGGCACCCTCCAACCCAAAGCCTGTAAGAGCATCACTCTTGAAGGAGTGTCTCCGTGCAAGTATGGGCAGCAGCCACATGTGGGACTTTTGTGCTAAATCAGTTCATTTGTCTATGGAGAAATATTACTGACACATATTTCATCAATTCTACTACTATTTTCCTAGATGCACACAATGAAAAACATTGTTCACATTAAAAAGTAAATGAGAATGGAAGGACTTTTGTTACAACTCATAGAATCATCAGATTGCGTTTAAAAATGTAAAAGTCAGCTCCTCGGAGTTGCTGAAATGGTGGTTCTTGTCAATGACGTTCAGCCCCAGAACAAGTGACTATGGTAGTAAGAATGGGGGAACGAGGTTCCCCTACCTTTTGAGAGGTGGCTGTGCACCAAGAGGTTGGAAGGGACAACCAGTCTGTTGTAAGACAGATTAGCTTGAGAAAAATAGTATACATGGGTGACGAAAATCTGGAAATTAATTATATTAAACTGTCTAGGCCAGAAGACCCCCATACCCCTTTATATTTGGAGTAAATGGGTGTATATGTGCAAGCAGGGGAGAACCGTGGTTTTGTTCTCAACCTTCAAATAAGACTGTATGTGCAGCTCCTCTCTGCTCTACTGGCCAGCTGTCTGGGGTTTTGCGGGCAGCCTGGCCCCCCTCCCCCAGCCTCCTCCCCCAGGCTATCAGTCTTCTTATCCTACTTCAGCAACCAATGCTGGTTCAACTATTTTTCATTTTCCAAAATTTTTTCATCCTCTTTTAGCTGCAGATATCTTCCCTCCCATCCTACAGACTTTCATTCATCTTTTACTAGCTTTTTAATAAAAACTCAAGAGAAATATGAGAAAAATACATATATTGTAGCAAAACTCATAGAAAGATCTTCATAAACAGCCATCATATTCACCAGCTAATCTAAATGGAGCATTAAAATATGTCCTACTCAGAGCAGTGAAGGCCCTTTCAGTGTCTGTTCAGGGCAGACCGGTTGCTCCTTTCACCCCTCAGCTATGCCATTCCCACCATTTCCATCACTAAAGTGAACTTTGCCCCGCAGAGCCTACCTGTCATAAAACTAAAGCCTGGACTGAGACTGAAGTGTAGTCTTAGGGTCAGGGAATAGAAGCCCAGGCCTGCTTTATCCAAGCGAAGTTCAACTTGCAATTTTCCTAGCACTGGATAGGAGAAAAATTCCAAGCTGCATTTACAAAATAGTACCAACAGGGGGGAAAGGACTGCCTTTACCAAGCACAGGACTTTAGAAAACACACCTGTTTCTTTGTTATTGACAGTGTGATTAATCGATCCCTAGAATCAGATTGAGAACATGGGGTATAAATCATGCCATATGCACAGTTCCAGAAAGATCACTGCTAGTAATTCAAAGCACATTTCAACTGCCCCTGAAATGCATTTCTGGATTACTGTCCCAGATGGTTTCACAGGAAATGACAGGGGCTCTTTGCGTGTATGGTCCCAGTGCCATCCTTCATTTTGCTTCGTATGGAGCTTCACAGACACCAGCCACCCATGTCGGTGCACACATCAGTGTGGGGTTCCATTTCTGCGTTGGGGAACTAGGAAAAAAACATTGACTGATTTACAAGTAAAGGGAAATTTATGTCATGAAAGCATATTTGTGTTACAAAAAGAAACAAACTTAGTGGTACTTACTCAGGATGCCCACTACCCGAACTGTTCCTCTAAGCAGGCACGTTCTCATCAGCAAGTCAATTGCTGGGGGAGTCTGCATTTTTTCCCAAGGCTCACATTTACTTGTCTATCCTCTCAGTCATTGAATACATGTTTATTGAGCAACTACTCTGGGAAAGACACTGTTTTGAGTGCAGTGGGTGACAGCAGTCCCTGTCCCTAAGGAAATCAGCCTAAGGAGAAAAATGATGAGCCCTTATATAACAGCAATGTCACAGAGAAAGGCATAACTGGTGAGATAAAAATGGCAGAGCTAGCCACAGAGACTACTAAAAAATTGACCCAAGTCGAAAAGCCCTCAAAAAATTAGACTGAAACAGAAAAAAATTACAAACTCACTGGAACTGTGCATGTGTGTTAACATCATGGTTAACACGACTGACTGATCAGGGACTGAGGATTTACCCATATATACCATTTCATCCTCACCACAACCTGTGAGCGAAACTATGTATCCTCATTTACAGATGAGTAAATTGAGGCTCTGAGTGGTTAGGTCACATACCCAAGGCCACCCGGTAAGGTGTGAGCCAGGTTTCAAAGGCCACTGTGCCTGTGTGGCATGGACTGCTCTCTCGGCTTGGTAGCTGCCCTGTCATTTCTTGTCCTCAATTGGCATTAAGGACTGTCATTGCTCCATAACAGACAGGTGGAAAATGCAAATGGAAAATTTATTATGACTGAAAAGTGGATTTTTATCCTTCTGTTACTAGGGCAGATCTAGCACCTCTTACCTCGATTCCTAAGTGAATTTTGACCAATATGCATGTTTCTAAGTTCCCCAATAAAAGTTCTGAACTGGCCCCAAACGCTCATATATATAAACTAAAACTAGCTGCTAAGAATTCCACAGATTGTAAAGAACTTAAAGAAATGTTCCCCATCTTCCCTGCTCACATAGCTTCGTATTCCAGTGGTCAGCTGGGAAAACAGAAAAGGTAATTCATAGCTATTTGAGCTCTCTCTTTCTAGCTCTCAGGAAACTATAAAATATTTAGTCTGACCAAACTGTTTCTTTGTTTGGTGTTTTGCTATTCCCAAGATTATAAATACACACACACACACACACACACACACACCGGTTTTCACATATATATGTGAGGTTTTTGGGTGGCTTGCTGTTAACAAGCATGTTCAGTAACAAATATTCACTTTTTCTATCTTCTACAAACTATCCAAAGGGAGGTTATTGTCTAGAATCTGCCTTGTTTTGTGCTCTATATATCAATGGATAAAACCAAGACTTAGAACGATCTATATTTTTTTGAATATTTCTTTTGAAAATCACGAATAGTATAACGTTTGCAAGCTGTGCTTAATAGTTGAGATTCATTTGAGTCTCCTGGATCACAGACATACTGGCAGTTTATATTCTAAACCCATGGTTCTCAAATTTTAGTGTGCATCCCAGCCCTAAATTTGTGCTGGGTGCCCCCTCAATCAACACTGCCAGCGAATTGAAGGTGGTGTTGATGCTCAAAGACTAGCCCACAGGACCACAGTTTTAAATCCATATTAATGAGAAAGAGTCAAGAGACCCAGGCTCTGATCCTAGATCTGTCACCGTCTTGCTGTGTGACTTCAGGTATGTTACTTGACCTCTCTGAGACTCCATTTCCCCATTAAATGACATACTTCAATTAAATAATTTATTTACAAATCTGTCATTTCATAATTCTGTAACTGACCCAGAAGTAACTTTACCATGCATACCAAACAATTTGAAAGAACAGTTCTTAAGAGCCAAAATAGTCTTTGTATTTCAAGAAAAAATAAATATGCTATTGCCCCATACTATCAGTTCTATAATGACCCCATATATATGCATTCCTAAAAAGCATTATGTTATGCTAAGCTGTGCAGAAAGGAAAAAAACGAACACGTGACTTATGGGGAAAATGGGATACAACATACAAAGATGTCATCAGCGACTCAGGGGAAAAAAAAGATAGGAAAAAAAAAACAGTGGCAGAGTTTCATACATGGTCAATGGTTAAGAAATGTACAAGAAATACAGCCCTTTATGTTGAAAAAACCTGCAAGTTTTCTATGGAAGTGGACTGGGAAGAGTTACAGCTTGTGAGTTATTGCAAAGTGGTGGAAAGAAAGGGATCTGAAATTAGAAAGTTGTAACAGCAGTAGAGAGATGTGGCTTGTCCGTCTCAGTTAGCATTGTGAGCACCACAGTTCAGTGATTTCTAGCAGCCTGAAATCCTGGGGCATGTTTCCCTACCTTGGGGATGTAGGTCCTTCAAGTGCATTTGTCATAAATACCCGTCTCATCAAAATTGAAAATTGGGTCCAATGTGTAGCCTCCTTCTTCAGTCAACTTCTGCGTCACTGCTGGAAATTCTTTCATGGCTTTCTCATCTGTGCACACAACTTTGCCTGATAGCTGAGGGCTTTGGAAATTGTACCAACATTTAAAACCACTACACCATCCGTTTCTGACCCCTAAAGGAGCCACTTCTGCAAGATTCAGCGATTTCTGTTTCAGATCTTTGAATACAGATAGTGCTTCCTCTTACGTGCACAGCTTGGCAGTTTGAACCAGAACACTTTAATTTATCTGGGATATTGAATAAGGTGCATTTTTTTCTTTTTCCTTTAATATTGAAAAAATTGCAAATATGAAAGAACAGGAAGATGATGTCTGAGGAACAAATTTGCAAATGTGAAAGAACAGCTAGAAGATGTCTGAGGAGTGTGCATGTGTGCATTTTGTATATTTCTATGTGGTTTGGTTTGTAGAAGAAATATGCTTACGCAAACTCAAAATTCATGTTTCATTCATATTATTCCATAATTTATCATTCACATTTGTGTTGCCAAAACAAGTGTTTGGCAAAATGACTTTACTTCTGATGACAAATATTAAAGGTCTGATGCATTAGCTACTAATTGTCATGTATAGGACATTGGAGATATCCCATAATCTCTCACTGGTGGAATTGAATACATTCAGGAAGTCAAATGACTTCTGTTAGATGGGGAACAAACAAAGTGAGTCGTGATTTTAATACAATTAGTCACAGCAGACTCAGAATGAAAAGACTGGGCCTGCGTGTCCCTAATTGGAAGGTCCTGATGCAGGCATTTACCCAGGGTGTCACAATGCTCCCTGGGGGTTTCTAGTGATGCTCAATGATACAGAGCTATTTCCAAGAAAACTCAAGTTTTTAACAGCCTGCCCATTTCTTCTTCTCAATTGCCTGTCAGAGAATAGGGTGCTTATCTCTTTCCAAGTGTTCATATATTGAAACCAGTTTCCCTTTGATTACCCTGTGTAAGACCTTTTTGGGAATTGTTTTCCCACACTTATTATGAACATTTTAATAACATTTTTTTAAATAAGAGGTTTTCAGAAACAGCCATAAGAAGTATTAAAGAGGTGGAAACGTTTTCTACAAGCATTCTACGAAGACTCTGTTGGGGTACTGCAGACTCACAGAAGAAAAGCCAAAGGAGCATTTAATGACCCTAGAACTTTTCTTGACTCTTCTCTTGCACTTAGACCCCACATTCTGTCCATCAGAAGCTCCTGTGGGCTTATCTTCATGATATGCCTACAATGCCACAAATTCACACCACCTCACCTGTTAGACTTGGTTCAACCCACTCCCATCTTCCCCCAGATTAATAAGCTAACCCAACTCCCTGATTCTCTCTTGACTCCTCTCCCAGACTCTTCTCAAACTAGCAGCCATAGTTGCCCTTTTAAGCTATGCAGTGGTTCCTCATTTCATCCAGGATAAAAGACAACTCATGCCCTCTCTTTGTTAATGTTCCTGGAACATACGAGGCATGCCCCCCCTCTGCCTCAGTGCTCTTATTCAGTTGTCACTACCTCAAGGGATCTCACTACCCTGACCAACATATTAAAAACCTGCAATCTACTCAACAGTCCCACACTTGCATACACACACTCAAGGCAGTACCTCCTTTTCTAGGGGTCCTTTCCCCCTCGTAGCATTTATGTCCTTCTGCCATGCCAGATAATTCACTTTTAACCATGGTTGTTGCTTGTCATCTGTCTCTCCCTCATTCATGTGTGAGCACCATGAAGAGAAGGATCTTTTTTGTCTCACTAATGTATCAACAATGTTACCTGGCATATAACAACTATTCAATAAGCACTGAATAAATGAACCATTTTCAAGGGAATGGAAGTTAAGAAGTTGGTGGCTATCCTCTATGAGAGAATAAACAGGAAATAAAGAGAAATATATAAAAAGAAAATAATAACAAAATAAGGAAAAGCTTTTTGGAGAGTAAGGAAGAACGAAAATATTAAACTAAGCTACTGAAGGAAACTTCTTTTGATTGTCCAGGTGCTTTTTGAGAGAAAATAGAGGCTTCTTTGGTTAAACATAAGTTGAAAAAAACAGGAAATATCAGGTAAAATCCCAACCTCTACTCTCAGTAAAAATTAGACATTGGCCACATATTTCTAAAAAGACAGCTTTGCTACTGACTCACTTGTTCCTCTCCTTTTCTAAAAAGATGTCACTGACTCACTGGACTGCAACTTCACAACATAAGGGTTTCCATCGGTACTGTCAGAGTGGGACTTAACAGTATATATGGCATTACACTTTAAGCTATGGATACTTGAAAAATAGCCTGTCCCAGCAAACTAAATGGAAAACTCAATGGCGCTGATTTTTACCTAGTTTAGGGTGAAGAAGGGATCACATTTCCTATTGCATGGAAATAGAATTACAGCAACAAAAAAAAATTCTTCTACTTTAATATACTTGGGGAGTCCATAATTAAGACCCCAGGGAAACACCCAAATATTCTACTTGCAAATATTCTAGCTATTCACAAAGAACAGAAACATAAACAAAAATACTTGGATTTTAGGAGCCATTTTGTAGATTTAAAAGGAGAAATTCTGCATAAACTATTACCAGCTAGTGATGAATAGGCTTCATATGACAGAAAGATAAATTAATACCATCAATCATCATTTAAATTGCCATTTAACACTTAAGCATTATAAATAACCAAATGAAAATTTAAGAAAAACAAAATGAATTTTCAAATTCATATATGGCATCTCTTTTCAAGTGAGTTTAATGTGGAAATTCATATTTAGATAAGTAAATTAGTACAAATAGGCAATCTGAGTAATTCTACCAAACCAACATTTCCCTTGCAATAAAAGAGACTTTAATCAGTAATGCACAAGTTCTTCTTTTAGGTTTCAAATAACCTCGGTCAGTATAAAAGCAATGCTAAGTCACCTTAGAAATTAAAGCACATCTAAGTAGGAAAAAGAAATAGTTTCACAAAATTTTTAAAGAATCACAGAAATGTCTCATTATTTCAACATTTAGAGATAACTCGATTTAGAGAAATAACTCAAGAACTATTTCAAATGTATTTTTCACAATGCTTATATTTTAAATATTTAAACCTAGAGAATAGGTGAAGGAATTGTACAATAAACTACCTTACTCCCTTCATCTAGGTTCAACAACTGTTAATATTTTGCCATATTTGTTTTGTCCCCATACATACATATATGTATAGATTTTTATGTACAGGTTTTCACATTTTTGAACTTGACAGTATATTTTCCCAAAAACAGTAATTTCTTCTTCTTTTCTATGCTAAATACACAGGCATTCAACAAATATTTTGAGTATCTATTGAGTTCCGTGTGCTAAAGCCACAAATAACACTTTCCCTTGCATGTAAAAGGCTTACGTGCTCCTGCATGAAGAAAAACACATAAACAGGTGAGATAAAGCTTAACATGTAAGTAGGTGCTATGATCAATTTATGGATTGGAAACATCTGGGACTTGAGGCTGTGAGTAAGGGGTGGCAATTCAACAGGGGGAGACAGAGGGGAGACTACCATGGAAGAGACCGGGAAACTGGGCGGAGTGACAGCTGATTGGTTTTGCATATGCAGTCGGGCAATGCACCTCTTCTGATGAAGCAGGTGACACTGACACGGTTTCATCACGCCTCACGCCCTCGTCCCTGCTGCTGCTGTCCCTTTCACCTCTCCACTGGGTATGCTAATGTCAACGACACTTAGCTGTTATATCTTCCTATTTCCTGAGTCATGACAACGCAAGGCAAGACAAGAGGTACAGAAACATACTGGACCAAATTAAATATACTGTTTTAAATTAAATTCTAGATCAGTGGTTACCTGCACACTGGATTCATCCAGGACACTTTAAAAGTACTATGTTCCGCTCACGGAGATTCTGCTTTTCCCGGTCCGAAGTGAGACACCCCTAGAATTACAATGAAGCCAATGCTTAGAATCACTAGTATGATTCTGCAAGTCTAGAATGCATGAGGATTATGTGGAGATCTTGTTAAAATAATGATTCTGGCCTTGAGATTCTGCTTTCCTAAGCATCCAGGTGATGCTGGGTGCTGATGTCTGAGGACCTCTGAATAGCAAGATGCTAGCTCACAGCATTAACCACAACTGCTGTTCCCTAAGCTGTCACCAGGTCACTTCACCCTGGGGCCTAACTAGTGAGCTCACTATGCCGATGTCACCCCATGTTACACATACTCCTTCCTCCTGTGCCATTTACCTAGTCTACTGGTATTGAGGTGGTTCCTGGACCAGCAGCATTAGTTTCATTTGGAAATGAGTGAGAAATTCAAATTCTCAGACCCAATAAATGCAAAACTCTGGGGGTGGGAAGCAGCAATCTGTGTTCTAATACCCTAGTGATGCTGATTTGTGCTTGAATTTGAAAACCACTGGCCTGAGCTGTGTTGTGTGTGTGGGCATCTGCCTTGTTTCCTCTTTTGTACTTCTGACCAATTTCTCTGAATCAGTGCTTTACCTGATTGCACACTGGAATCACTTAGAAAAACTATATGCCTTTGCCCACCCCTGAATCTCTAGAAGAAACTTTCCAGGTGATTCTAATATACAGTTGGAGCTGAGAATCACTGTTTTGAATAATCTCCAGGTGGTCTCTCACATGAAATCTCTGGCCAGTCTCAATTTCTGGAATCTAAGTACCCTTGACTGAACTTCCCAGTTTATTTGTTAGATTACCAATTACCCCGTCTTTCCAATACTGTTGGCCGACTTCTGAACTGCCTTCCACAGTACCTTACAGAGAGTAGCACAGGGACATGACACAGGAACACTCAGGATCCCTGTGGCCTTACTTGCTCGATCTAAGATTAGTGTCTCATGATAAGCAGCATCTTTATGTACAAACCTGTCGGCTGATTCCTGAAGGCCACATCCCGTTAGAGTTTCCCTTGTATTCTCTATGAAACCTTTCCCTTCATGCTTACTTCTTCCTGACACCCCACTGAGCCATCTCCCTCCACCAGTCATTACACTGTGTAGCTTCATATCCCTTATTTGCCTGAAGGTTCTTCCCTCCCTTTCAGACTATAAACCATTTGAGTGAAGGTAGAGGTCTTTTCTTGATCTAGACTTACACCATGCCTGGAACACTATGGGTACTTACAGAAGGTTTGTGGCATAGAAGGTAAATATTCCAGCGCTGACTGTCCATCCAATCTTCGTGAAATCGGCAGCCTTCAGACCCTGTGCCTCAGCTCCCTTGCTGCTCTTCTTGAGTTGTTTTCAATAAGTGTGTTTCTATAGCCTTTTTCTCTTGGTCCAAAATACGAGTTCAGCTTTGGTTCTGTCTCCTTTTCTAAGTGTACTGATTCTGCAGGTATATTCTGCAGATATACACCTCCTTACACCTTTAGTGTTGTACATATACTGCTTTCAAGCAGTTAGATGGATTATAAAGTCTTTAAGCTTTCAGGATCAAAAAAAAAATAGAATTACTGTATTTTCTTTCTCCTTCCCCAGAAGAGTCCATTTAAAATTTTTCAGCTACTATGTTCTCTTCTCAGGAAGATTACTAGATCTGGGAACTTCGGACAGTCTTTTTGCTTGTTTTGACATACAGAAATTCCTTTTAATCTGATTCCAAAAAATCTTATGGATGTATGCCTATTCATTTAACTGATCATTTGCTCTTTATAAATGTGCCATTGGTCTAATTTAGGGCTGTCTTTCTTTTTGCAGGGGTGGAGCTAGAATCGGTTGTTTCTTTCTCTAAGTAAGTTGGTCTTCACACAGACTAGTAACTCATGTAAAAAACAGGCCTACAGGTCCCCTCTGGTTAGGTCTCCCTATGCTGCCTGCAGGTTCCTAATGAAATGGGCTCTGTCTTGAACAGCCAGAGGAGGCACTGGTGGGTCTCAACAAGGACAGAGGTGGCAGTGCAAGCCTCTCTGAGACAGCTGAGTGTGGTCCTCATCCACACTGAGGGCGACCAGGCTCTCCGGAGCGGGACTGACCAAGTACTGGAAAACAGAGTGAAACCCAAAGAAGAAGCTAACAACCGATCCTGTTCTTTCATTTCAAGCACAGCCTTGTGTAAATTGAAATTGCTCGGCTAAGTCATGTTACGTCAACCAGGCTTGTAGCTAGGACCTTCAGCCTTAAATCACTTTAAGAGGAAAGGCTGGTGTCCAAAGAAAGCTTCATTACCAACTGGCATTTGCTTGGGGGTGGAGGAGGCCCAGGAATGAGGCTGTTTGGGGGATCCTTTGCCAAATCAATTATCTGTTCATCCTTCATAGTGATGGTACTGGCAACCCACAGAATCAATAGAAGCTCACATAGATGCACACTAGAAGCCTTTACCCAGACAGCATTTGGCGGGGAAGGGGAGAGAGAAGGATTAATGTTTCTGTCCCTGTTAGAAACAGGGGAGATAATTGCATGTTATTCTTAAACTAGATTTTGTTCCCTGTATAAAGCCAAATGGGTTTTAAAACTTCTCTCTCTCCATAAGAATCCAGACAGTGGGTTGGAGTAGGTGTCACACACAGAGTATGCACATGGTAGGAGTTCCCCCAGGATCAGCAATTTATGAAGCAGAAAGTTGAAAAAGAAGTACTCTAATAAAAATAATAACTGTTTCATCTGTATTCCTTAAAGGCTGGAGTTAGAGGAAAAGCAGATAGCTTGAGAACCCACCATTGGTATTCAAACAGCAGCTCTGATGTAGTGGGAAGAGGGAAAGAGGATCTTTATTTACATTTACTGAGTCTACTAGGGACCAGGCACCATGCTAAATGCTGGACAGGTGTAATCTCATTTATCAATAAAAACACCACTGTATGTTTTTATAAATTCTCTAATATCCACATGCAGAACACACAGGGTTGGTGAGAACTGTTAAGCAAAGTGAAGCAAGATACGCACGTCCCATTGCCAAAAGATAAGTTTCACCAAAATTGGAGGAAATGTTAATTCCTGCAAGTATCTCTTGCTTAAAGCATCCTTGTCTAGAAATTATAAGATTATACTTGCTTGCTTTTTTAGTGTTTCAATTAAAGAATTAAAAGGAAAGGTAGAGGCCTACCCTGCAGTTTTCTGCATCAAGGAAACAAGTTGTGTTAGGACGTTGGCTCTAATTCTGTCTCAAATGATACGTGTTACGGTTGGGTGTCACCAAGGGTCCAAAGTTTGGACTTCAGCCCCAGTAAATGTAAACCTTCTACACCTAGGGCCTCACTACAGAGCTTACTGGAGCCTGTGGGCCCACACGAAGGGGTCTCTATCACCACCACGTGAGCCCACTCAGGGGTCTTCTCCTGCCCAAGACAGACAAAGAATCACATCTTTTCCAGAGGATTGAAGGCCAAGTGAGTAATACTGTATTTAATAGGAATCCCCCAAAAAAACACCCCAAACTCTTCACCTGTTATCTGTCTCATCATCTCCTGGAACTTCTATTGCATCATTTTTTTTTTTAATTTAAGCAAGACCCAACACATGCAGATGAAGAAGTTGGTAATATTGCTTTGTCCTCAAATATAGCCCTTTGAGGAGGCACTAAATTACATCCCCATTTACACAGGTAAGGAAACACAAATTAGGAGAGACTGACTTCCTGGTAGATTACCACAGGGAATACGCTGAAGAATGAGGCAGTTCATTCCATGTACAGGCTCTTTGCACATCCCCACTCCCAAGTCACAGGCGTAGTGCCAGCCAGATATGGGTGGATATTGACTGGCATAAACTCTTTTCAGTTGTGAGTTCAGAAACATACCACAGGCTAAAGGAAAAATCAGGGACATGGAAAAAGAGGGGAGCTCAGGAAGGTAATTCCTAACAATATTGTATCTTCATCAAGCCAGAAGGGACTTGAACAGAACCAGGTTGGAGGGATATAGCATTTGTAGCTCATTCCTTTCTGAAACTTCAGCATAGCCAGATAATCTTTTTACTTTTATTGTTAAGTACAGTAAAGATCTATACCTGAGCCAGGTAGAACCGAGTGATGTTTCCCTTCAAGATCCATCTACAGGCTAGAAATGCTAGTATGCAGCCCCTAAGCAGTGTGGCTGAAACAGAGCCTGCCCCTTGGCTTCAGTGCTCCTGGACAGCCTGTTTCCCTTTCCTTGATTTCCCAGGAGTAATACTGACAAGAGCAAAGGCCTAAGGATGAGTCCTACCAGCCGAGCTCCTCCTCATGGTTGGATTCCATTTTCAAGGCTACTTCTGTTTGACAGAGACTGCTGGGTCTACTTCCCATAGACGAGTGCTTGTGTTATCTTGTTCTTCTTATAGCGGAAAAGTGCAAAAAGGTGCCGGAAATAAGTATAACACAAGTAGAAAAACACGGTGCAAATTTTGAAAGCTGGGTGGAATTTTGTTGCACATCCTGCATTTTGAAAGCTCATTTTCTTAGCTCCAAAATTAGAAAAGCATGTTTTACTTTCTGAAATAAACTGAATGAATTTTTATAACTGTAAAACATTTTTAAAGTCATTTCAAAGACTTGACAAGTTTAACCAAACTTCCTAAAAACCATTCTGTCACCCAGGGGCAGTGCAACAGAGAGAGGAACAAAATGTGCCTGAAATGTTTCATTAAAAATGTGCAACTGGCAAGACCCTTTATCCACCACCTCATGGCACCAGGCACGCCCTCCAAACAAGGCAGACACTAAATAGGAACAACATGGTGAGGCTTTGCTCATGCAACACATCTGTTCACTTGGTGGGATCATGTTTTATATTTAGGCATAACAAGTTTGGATTGTCTTTATGTACAGTGACAGCAGTATAATGAATGTTGTTTGAACTCTGAATTATATAAATATGGAGACATGTTGATTTGAGAAGAGAAAACAAGGCATGTGAAAATTGGCAAGATACCCATTGTAGGAATTATAGATACTCTTCTTTAAAAGAAAATAGACAAGAAACTCAACTGGCAGACCACCCATGAAGTGCCATTGAGATCTAAACAACGTGAGAAAAAGACAATGTTTGCTAGCCAGTACAATTTTGAAAGCATTAACTTTAGAAAGCCTTTCATTTAATCCAGTGATTTTAAAATATTTCCTAAAATTACAGACATCTTTTGTGTATTCAACAGAAGTCCTCTCACATATATGAAATGAATTGGGATAATGAGACAAAGATACAGTAAAACAGTTGCTAGTACACACAGGATGCCTTCTATGAGCCAAACGGAAGTGCTTTATATGTTATGTAACCTCATAAAATAGATACATCTATACAATAGATGTTAAAGGAAACATGCCCTCGCTTATCAGATAAACTGAGGCTGAGACCAAATAAATTGAATAAAGTCACATAGTGAGGCTAGCCATAAATATTGGACTCAAACTCAAGCCCTTCTGTTTCTGAAACATGTGGTCCTGTCACTACAATGCCCTGACATCAATAATTCCTTTCTCCTACAGTAGGTATAATTAGCTTATAAGGAATCAAATTTATTATTAACAATAAAAATATATATAACCCCAAATGAGGACTCAGCTCCTAGAAGAAGAAATTTCATTGACATAGTCTTCCAAGGAAACCATAAACAATTAAATTGGGCAAATGTGCACTCAATTAAAAAGAAACAAAAGAGGAAAACGTCCAACAATAATTCAAAATAAATCTGTCCTAAGCAATGAAAAAGTAATGAATAGAGCAATCCAAGTGTTCCCTCTCTATGGAGTGAGCTGTCTGCAGAAATAGTAGGTCTACCTTGCTCCAAAGAGAGTCTTCAGTAGATGGGGGGAAATGCCCTTTGCTCCTGTATTTCTCTGTGATCCTGGACACCAATAATCATTCATTTTTTCCTGCTTCCCTACTGTAGTTAGTATCTGAATGGCTCCTCGGCGACTTCACTTTGTTATTAATTTCCTTTTTTTTATGGATGGATCGTGACAATGAGATTTAAGCTCCTCAAAGGAGGCAAGTGTACCTTGCACCTCTTTGTATGTCCCACAATGCCTTGCAAATAATAAGTGACTGACTAATTGTTGTTTTAATTCTGAGCAAGACTTCTGCTGCTAAGATTATCTAGACTCACCAAGTTTGACTACCAGGTAGAATAATGATTCTACTTACCTGGGCAACCTTTGAGACTTTTTGCAATAGACCTTATATTTTTAGCTAAAAGAATTGAATACTTTGCAAAGGACATTGTCTTCTTTTGCTCCTTCACAGGCTGATCACTGTATATGAAAACAGGTGAAGCTTTTTACATGTATTGTGTTTTTCAAAAGTTGTATTTCATTTTAATTTCTGCAATTCAGAAATTCATCAAAGAAACTCTAAGAACACGACAGCTTATAGGATCTGCTGCAAAACATGGCTGGCTGGATTGGTGGGAAAAAAAGAGTGGATCAGAGCTTGAAAACATCACCACAAAGAACAAATCCAGAGAGAGTAGACACTTAAACCCCATAAATCAGAGCCACTTAGAAAAGAAAAAGAAAGGATGAAAAAGAGGTAGGATGAGGCCAAGACTTCCCCTCAAAGGGGACCAAGACTTTAAGATGTGTATGTGAGAGTTAAGATTTAAGATGCTCTGTAAACGTTTATTGAGTGACTGGAGGAATGAATGAGTAATATCAGAATCTCCGCACACCACGCTCTTGAGAGAGCAGAAGGACAATGACACAACAGTAAAAGGAGATGGAAGGTCAGAGTTAAGAGGCACTTAAAGGATATAATTAAGCCGAAACAGCCAAGAGGTTTTTTTCGGTTGTTGAACAGAGAAATTGAACATGTTGTATTGCTTTTGAAAACTCCCAAGAAGTTTTGGCCAGTGCCTGGCTACCAAGCAGTACAGTGAAGAGTGATAGTCACAGTGTGCCTCTCAGGATCATCCAGGTGGCGGGATGAAAAGGGGGTGCACCACTCAGCAAACTCTTTCACCAGCTGTCTCTGTGTGTGAATTTTGAAGCTGCCAAGCCTCACATGAATGGCACGTTGGCCTCTCTAGTCTCCCAAACACCGTGAGCCACTGACTACAGCAGATGTGCTGTGTTAGCACAATATCCGTCGTGGCTAGAGGGCAGCTAACTTCCTCAGAGGACACTGGGTACACCAGCTGCTGGTGACAGCAACAGAATCACATAGGTTCTGCCCCGTAGTTTTCAAGTGCTGCCTGCTTTTAAAAGGCAGAGCCTCCAAATAATGCAGGAGCTAACACGTTTGCAAAGGAAATGCACTCGCAATACAAAAACAAGAGCAGCTGGATGTCCAACTGTGTAAAGAAATACAGAGGGCTCCTCTTTTCCCTCAGACTGATATTACTCACCCAGGTTTTATAGAGTTGAAAGCATATGCTTAAGTATAATTACTCAACAAACTCAGACCAATTTCCACATCCCAACCATATAAATAAGCTCTTCAATTCCACCTAGGTGGTGACTATGTGACTCTTGCCTGAGTATTCCTGATGAGTATTATAAACCATTATGGCTCTGGAGGTAACATTTTTAAATTAATTTGTAAAATAAAATGTTTCCTATATACAAAAATGGATAACACCATACCTATAGTACAAATGTCAAGTATTCTTCAGCAGATTAAGAAAGAACATCACCAGGACAATTCAAGTGCCCCTCTGTATCCTCCACATTTGTAGCCCCCAGGACTACGTATAATTTGAAGGGCCCAGACTTCAAAACATGGGCCCTGTGGAACTGTGCAGGGCCCATGGAGCTGGCTCTGACAGTTTCCTCTGTCACCACCCAAACAGAGAGAAATCACTCCCCTGCATTTTCTAGATTAGAATTCCATAGTATAGTAGGCTTTATTACATCTGTGTTCATTAGCATATTGTTTTTTGAGTGTTGGAAATTTATAAACATGCTATATAACCAACATCATGTCTCTGAGCTTCATTCATGTTGATCTGTGTGGTTGTCATTCATTTTCATTGTTCATTGTGCCAGTTAATTGATATGCCACAATGTATTTAGATAGTTCCCTACTGAAGGACATTTGAATTGTGTCCAGTTTCTACATGAAACAATGCTTCCAGGAACATTTCTGTACCTGTCTCCTGGTGCACATGTACAGAAGTTTCATATGTTTTAGGTGTGTCTCCTGTAAAATGCATACAACCACATCTTATTTTTTATCTAGTCTGACAATCTGTCACATTGCTGATGAAACCAGTTCATTTACACTTACTGTGTGATATATTTTGATTCATTTCTAACATGTTATTCTGTGCTTGCTTATTTCTTCCACTTCTTCTATGCTTCTATTTTTTTCCTATCTTACGTTGCTTTGGATTTCAACTTTTCTCTATTACTTTAACTGAATTCTTTTATATTCTGCCCTTGGTATTGCAGCATACATCCACGTCACATATAACCAAGCTCATATCAAAGTCACAGATTAATCATAACCGTAACTCTCCAACCAAACAATGCAGGAACCACAGAATTTTTTACCTCTTTGTCACCTTCCTCCTCTTGTAAGCTATTGTCATTCAGTATTTTAGTTCTGTCTTGTTTTGTCCCACAAAATAGGCAGTTTGCATTATTTTATACTGTCAGTGATTAGGTTTGTCTACATGCTTATCAGTTTCTTTGCTCCTTTTCTTCTAGCTCAGACATACCTTCTGGAATCATTTTTATTCCTCTTGAAGTATAGCTTTTAGAAGTTCTTTAAGTCAGAGCCTTATGGTGGTAAACTACCAGTTTTTGTTTACCAAAAAAAGTATTTTGTTTTTTATTTTTGAAGTAGAACTGTGCTTGCTAAACAATTTAGGAATGACAACTACTATAGGTCAAAATGACATCCACGGCTGCTGTCAGTCTAATTGTTTATCTCTTTTCTCCCTGAATCATTTATTCTGTGTTTGGTGCCCCTCAAGACCAGTACACTGTCTGTAAAGCTGTAGATTTATTTTTATTCTCTTGCTTGTAATAATTTGTCTTTCTAGCTTTAGTTGTCAAATCTAGAATCATTCTGAAAACATCTCAGTCACTACCAGTCCAATTATTGACTCTCCTCATTGTCTCCATTGTCTCCCTTTAGATCTCAAATTTAAAATGCTACATCTTGTGTCTTCTATGTCTCCTAACCTCAATTTTACATTGTCAGTCTCTTTGTTCTATGAACTGTATTTTGGCTTTTTTCTTCATATTTATCTTCCTATTCATTAATTCTCTCTCTGATTCTGTCTAGTTACTGCTAAGCTATTCGTGAATTTTTTTTGGTTGCAAAAACCATATTTTTCTTTTTGAGTTTTATTACTTAATAAATAAAATGAGTCCAAAGCTAAAAGCTAAGAGAGGTATCTATTTCCCCAAGTTCAATTTTCCCAAGTTTAGCAATTGACCTCAATCCGAAAGAAAGCTTCTTGGGGCATGGGCTGCTAGGGAATGAGGCCAAATGGCCATCCGATTTGTCCTCAGCTCTACCAGTTAGTGAAGACAACCTTGATCACCGCATGCTGATGGTAACTCTATTGTCTCTCTTTGTATCAAAGTACAGTGGGGAAGGCGTGTCTTTTAGATGGTGTTGAGATGATCTGTGGTTCTTTTGGCTCTGCTTCCACATTAGGACTTCTAAAATCCAGCCAGTGCAGAAAGGAAAAGGGAGCAGATCCTTGGTGAGATCTGGGCAGATACAAATGAGGGCTTGAAAATGTTGATGTAGATTAGAGGGAGATGTGGAGTTCATGGAGCCAGGCAATGTGGAAGAGGAAGAAGAAGAAAATTGAGGTGGTAAAAAGGGTGGGCTCTTGACTCAGTCCTAGTGGTTTGATTTCAGAGAATATGTGATGGAGCCAGTCAACTTAAAAGCTGTAGATTTATTTTTATTCTCTTGCTTGTAATAATTTGTCTTTCTAGCTTTAGTTGTGCTAGACTAAAGCCATTCAACAGACATAGGCTTTCCTAGAGAGCTCTGTCCTCTTAGAGTGTGTCTGTCTGTCTGTGTATGTGATCTTGTAACCTATTTCATATACATAGTGTACATATTTTAAACCTAAATTACAAGATATGCCTTTATATCATATTTGATATTTAATAATGCTATATGCCTTGAATATGGTGGAGATAAGACCTGCCAATTACATTTTTAGCAGTCATCTCCAAGAATGAATATTTCATGAGAAAACTAAAGGGATTACTTTTTCAATTTCTTCATTGGGAAAAGAAGGCTCTCATCCAAAGAGGCAGCTTACAGGGACTGTTTGGCTGTTATAAAGAGCCATCCAGTTTCTTATTTGTGACATAAATGGGAACTTTTTAAAGCAGATTATGTTCTGACAATAAAGGATTCCAGTTAAGACACCAGATTGCACAAACAGCCACTGCAGCTTTGAACCTGTACTTACTGCTCAGTTGTTCACAAATATGTTTAGATTCGACTTCACTACTTTCAAACTTTCTGTAGTCAAGTGGCATGGACATATCACAGGCCTAGGGAATGGTTTTAGAAGCAAGCAAAGCCTGACAGCAAAACCAGGGAGTGTTCAGGGAACACATACCTCTCCTTCATGACCAAAAGAAGTACTCGTGACAAAGACCACGGTATCATTGAAGGAAACACGGGCAGCCAAACAAAATGAAAACTTTAACCATAATGAAATCACTGCTCATGTTACAGCAAGAAGAGTCCCCAGAGAATTTAAAAATTTGGTTTCCAGAGAATATGAATCAATTTCTTTTTTGATTTAATTCTGTCTATCCAAGTTTCTGCTTATCTGTGGTCTAGTCACCCTTCAGTATCTAGATCAGCTTTCACTCCTCCAGAAAATCTTACCTCATTTGCACCTTCAAATTCCTACAGCACAAAGTATGGAGCTCCATTTGCATTTGTATCTTTGAATTCTGCTGCATGTAATTTGTATCACTAGGCATTCTTGCCATATAATTATGTCATTTAGAAAACTTCATAGAGATTACAAATCTTGCCACATATCATGTATTGTTTTAACATTCAGTGATGCCAGTGGGAAAACATTATTACTGTGATCTCATTGTATGTTTGGCACATAGGAGATAATCAGTAATTATAAGTTGAATATGTTTCAATTTTTAACAAATAAATGAAAGCCCAAAGACACTTTCAAGTTTACACAGTTAAGAAACAGTAAAACCAAGTTTTCGCACACACCTAGATTTTCTGATTCCAAATCCAGAGTTCTTCCCATTCTCAGTACTGCCTTGTTTTTACACACTCACACAGAGCCTATCTACAAGATTGACATCTTTTATGTACAGCGCAGAAATTTTGCTGCTATAGGAAAGACTAATAGGAACTGGTTTCTAGTGCTCCCACAGTGCGGCTTGCAAACAAATTGTTCATTGAATTTGAATAAAAGAAATACCTATTCAACGACAATGAACATGCCACATTTTCCTGTAATTTAAGTAAACTATAATAAACAAAAGTCTGCATTTCCTTTCTTAAATCTCTGTGGTGTCCTACTGAGATGTAGAAAAGGACAACAAAATAATCCAGACACCACCTAAAAGGATGTTCTGAAGTGTTTCGGATATTCCACACTGCCCCCTAACCACCCCAGGAGAATTCCAACCTCCTGCTCTGTGAACAGTTGGGGAACCACTGAGGGCAGTGACCTTACTCTGAAGAGGAACAGACAAGTTGAGGAGGCTGTGGGGAGCTGACAAGACCTGAATGAGGTCACAATCTCTCTACTCTTATATGGATGTCACCCCCACCACCTGCTAACTGAGAGAGCAGGGGGTTTTATACCCAGATAAGAGCTTGAAGAACAAACATGTCAGTGTTTGTTGGTGAAATATATCTACACTGAGAATGGACCCATCATAGCCGATCATGCAGGTTGTCCTACTGAGTTTCTCTGGCTCCTATTACCCTATGCAATGAATATTTTCAAAAATATCATTTGAGAGTTGTCAGTTAAATCAACTAGTCTGAGTATCACAGTCCTTGAATTAGCTGACTGGAGGGAGAGGGCAGGTAATTGAGCAGAGTTAGGAGAAGAGATAGAACCAAAAAAGCATTGCCAACATCAAGTCCAGAATCAAAATTTTAATTAAGTTCCCTGGGGGGTGAATTGACATCTCCCAAGGACAGTAATATTTTCCAGAAGAAAATAAAAAATGTCTACAGAGTAGCCAAGCATTACAGTTATTTTTAGTCTGTTTTCTAAGAATGATTTCATCACTGACTTAGTAATTTGGGAAATACATAAAAAAAAAGAACCCTAAGTTATGAAATTTCTAACTTTTTATCCTAATATGTAGTAAATGAATACTCTTTATTTCAACATTAGAAACACCTTATGAGTAGTGTTTATTGATTCAAACTAGTGTCTTTAGAATTACAGAAAGAATCTAAAAGCTTTTAAAATTAAACTCTGGTGGTAAACATTTTGTACGTGAGCACTTTTTAAGTATTAATAATAAATATTATAATTAAAACCGTACTATTTCACTCATATGTGAAGTATAAGAACAAAGAAAAACTGAAGGAACAAAACAGCAGCAGAATCACAGAACCCAAGAATGGACTAACAGTTACCAAAGGAAAAGGGACTGGGGAGGATGGGTGGGAAGGGGAGGGATAAGGGTGGAGAAAAAGAAAGGGGGCATTACAATTAGCATGTATAATGTGGGGGTGTATATGGAGGGATGTGCAACACAGAGAAGACAAGTAGTGGGTCTACAGCATCTTACTACGCTGATGGACAGTGACTGTAATGGGGTATGGTGGGGGGACTTGGTGAAGGGGGAGCCTAGTAAACATAATGTTCTTCATGTAATTGTAGATTAATGATAACAAAATTTTTAAAATTTTAAAAATTTTAAAAAGTACCACGGAGAGTGCTTTATCTCACCTGGTCCTCACAACAGCCCATGAGATTATTCCCACTATAAAGCTCAATTTTAAATCATCTTCCAATATTTAAATTACTTAAAATTTTAAAACTTTAGATTATTCCCATTTGAAGCTCAGCAAATTTAAGAAGCTTTCCAAGGACACAGAAGCCAGTATGTGACAAGGACAGTCTGGATGCAAACCATGTCAAATCAAGTGCATCTTGGACATGATGGAGGCATAAATGAATCCATGTCTTTTAACCGAAATCCAGTCCTCTTTGCACAGCAGCACAGCTGACAAATTAAAAATGTGATCCCCAGAGGGCCATAGGGGAAAATGATGATGATTTTTTTCAGGAGCTATTGCCTTCTAGTTCTAAGGAAATCACAAAGCCATCTCATGTCTTGAGGGCTAAAGGCAGTGGAGATAGAGGAATACTTTCTGCACCAGATTTGGATCAAGATGCTTAGAATGGGGTTTCTCAACAGCAGCACTATTGAAATTTGGGGCCAGATATTTCTCTGGCGAGGAGGAAGGAAGGGGGTTACTCTATGCATTTAGGATATTTCTCAGCATCCCAGCCCCTACCCACTAGAGACCGGTGAATGTCTCCACAACCAAAACTGTCTCCAGATTACCTCTCTGGATGCTAAATCAGCTCCTCCCCCACTGAACAATACAGACTTAAAGGAAATGTGATTTTCTGTGCCTGAAAGAAGTTCTCTTTTTTTCTTAATTACAAATTGTCACTGAGAAATGTTCCAAACTTCCTTCAGATGTAGAAGAAATTCAAGAACAGACTGTTCTCCCACTGGATGTGAAAGAATTACCTCAATAAATATCACCAAGAATGGCTATCTTGTAGTTGACTATGACTCTCCTGTCCTCAGATCTCCACCAGTGACAGTCACTCACCCCAGATCAGGTCCTAGTGGAAATTTTTGTCATTCAAATATGTATAGGTAAAATTTGACAAACATAGGAAATACAGTGCTCTGGTGTCACAGTGAGATATCCCAACACAGCGTTAGATTGGCTAAAATTAGAAAGGTTGACCTTACTGGGTGCTGGCTGGGCGATAAAGGAGCTAGAACTCTCATAACTTACTAGAGGGAATGCAAAATGGGACAAACACTTTGGAAAACAGTTCAGCCATTTCTTAGAATATTAAACTTATATACACATACCATATGATACAGCCACTCCAGTCCTAGCCATTGGCCCATGAGAAACAAACACACAAACAATGTGCCCACACAAATACTTTCACATGAATGCTCATGGCAGCTTTATTTATAATCACCAAAAATTGGATATATGTTTATATCAACCTAAAATGATGATATATCCATACACTGGAATACAACCAGCAAAAAAAAGTAAGGAATGATTAATATACTCACTAATGTGTATGAATATCAAAGTTATTATGTTAAATGAAAGAGGAGAGCCAAAAAAGAATAAATATTGTATGATTCCATTTATATAAAATTCTAGAACATGTGAACTATGTTGTCGTATGCAGGGCAGAACAGCATTTCCTTGGGATTGCCGGGGAAGGAGAGATGGCGCGGAAATGTGCGCAGTGACTGAAAAGGGTGATGATTTTAAGAGCGTGAGCACCTGCCAAAACCACTGAGATTGTAACTTTAAATATGTGAGGTTTATTGTACTTTTAAGTATAGCTCAATAACATAAGAACAAGTAGGAAAATTAAGAAGTTTTATCTACCTGCTAGAAATTGTGATGGAAGACAAAGTCAACCCCCAATCCTATTGTTCCCAACTAACCACTAAAGACAATTTGGTAAAGTAATACATTGCAGAAATGCTAATCCATGACAGAGCTGTGCTTGGGAGCAAGTCTAACCAGGGTACCTTGCCTTGCAGGTCAGATTTTTAAAATCACACATGCATACACACACACACACACACACACATGCTCACCACACAATTCTATTACAAAGCAAAATCACCTGTATTGCAATCATGTCATTCTGCCAGCCTGTGCATTCTTTATTTGAGGCTGTCTATCACCTTTCTGCCACTCATTGGTCCAAGAAATAGCTAACCTTAACTGAATAACATGATACTACCCTTACATGATGAACTATTTGAGTTGGTATTTGTATTGATGCATCAACAAATACCAAATGCTACCGGAGTACAAATCTTGGAAATGCATAAATGAAATAAATTCTGTGTTCTTTATAGTTTTTAAACAGAAAACCCAAAACCGATAAAAAGTGATCTTAAGCTGACACTGTAAATGTGCCAAGCCTGCAACAATCTCATTGAAGGCTCATGTCGTTAATCTAAGCTACGTCAAAGAATAAATGCATATAATATTATTTGAATCACAACAAAGAGACTAACTTGACAACCAAAAAAGCATATTTATTCTCTTTCCCTTATTTGGCCACTTTTGGCATCTTTTCTTTTTCTGAAAAAAAAAAATCTACAGGACTTGAATACATGTTAGGGAACTGTATCTTTGAACTCAGAAAATAAATTGCTATAGTTTTGTGGTTCCCCATGACATATGTTCTTTCCATTGATTCTAATTAATGGTAAATTATGTATTATTATGTCATAAGTTAGACTTCACACAGATTTAGGAGAAGCTGATTCATTTTGACACAGCATCAGGCTCTTCTTCAGAAACTGAGTATCACTACATATGGCCAATGTAGAAATAAACGAAAACAATATATTCAAAGATTGTGCCTTTTTGTGTTTTTCTCTCCAAGATCACTTAGCACTTTGATGCAAATGATGTTATCATTGAGAATGAGGATTAGCACTTAAGAAGCAAAATGTGCCAAGGAAAACCAGGCCAGAGTGAAGGAAAAGGAACATAATACACAAATAGACAAAAAACAAGATAAACTTAACAAAAACCTCAACTTAAAATGCAAGCAGTCCATATACAAGTAAACTAAATTAATATCCAGAGAAGAGACTCAAACAAATATAAGTGAACTTACCTTTGTTATTTTTAATTGGAAGTAATGATAGCCAAATAAAGAACATATTGTGACTTAAACACACACACACACACATCCTGAACCAAAGAACAGATACCACATTGGACACTTGCTTTATGACTCTCTAATTCTGTGATCCTGGCCAAGAATAACTCTATTCTGCTTCAGTTTCCCCAACAAGAATAATACACACAATCAAAGGACTGTTAATATATGAATTAATTGAAGCAATGCTAACTGAGGCCTTAATGCAAAGCAAAGAATATTTTAAGTATAATAAATTTTAGACATTACTTTGAACTTAATTAGAAACTATAATGGGAAAAAAACTAACATAATAAAGCAATATATCAGTTATGCTAAAGACATATCAGTGCTACATTCCTACATCACAAGTACTTATAAATATTGGTAAAAATCCTATACAGGAAGCTGAGAAAATGGTCCTAAATAATCCACAAAATTTACTTAGTCCAAATGATTAATCATAGAGATATTAAGCGAAACAGAAGGGACCTGAAATGAAATTAAAACCTGTTTTCCCACACTGGAAGATAGTTTCAATACAGATTCAGAAAGAGCCCAGAAAACCACCCAAAAACAATTCCAGAAGAAAGATACCACCTTTTTGCCAAATGTTGAAACCTAAAAAGATAAAAACTATATTTTACCAGTAGAAAAATTAGAAGGAAAAGTTTAAGAATAATAAGTAAATAAAAGTAACATGAAATTCATCCTCTGAAACTTACAAAAAGAAAGCTAAGTGACCTGGAGCTATCGCCCAAGAACACTAACTGAGGAAGCGCGGCTCTGTGATGTGCGAGAGGAGCTGTTCCCCCCAAAACCCAACCCGCAGCCATGGACCGGCAACAGCAAAGGTGGGCTCAAGAAGCAATGGGTATCTGAGAACAGGGGGAAAATGCTTTAAAGCAAATAAGAGACTTCTTAGAACATTAACGAAAGGCAGGGTTAATCACGATATAACCTAAAGTGCTTAAAAAAAATCAGACTCAGTTGTGTGTGATGCAAAGGAGAACCAGAGCATCCCCTCAGTTGCCTCCTAATCGCGCACATTCTGCCCTATTTTTTACTACCTCCCAGGACTCCTCTCCCTTCACCCAGCCAGCCTTCCTTCTTTTCTTGACCACAGCAGGCTCCCTCCCGACTCAGAGCCTTCAGCCTGTTGATTCCTCTGCGAGATGCTCTTCTCTAGGCCTCCCCATGCGTGACCCCTCATCATCCAAGTCTCAACTCCAAGTTCACCACTCATCCAGGCTGTTTTTGGTCACCCAAACTAAGGTGCCTCCAAGATCACAGTCATCCGTTTTCTTTTTCTCATAGCACTTACTGAAATTACTTGCTATCTTATTCATTTATGTATTATTTATGTAATTCCTATAGTATTATTTTTTAAAGGTTTTTTTTAAAGCAGTTTTAGGTCCACAGCAAATTTAACAGGAGTATACGGAGATTTCTTGTACAATCCCTGCACATGCAGAGCTTCCCAAGTTATCAACAACCACCACCAGAGTGGGACACTGTTATAATTCATGAACCTACATGGACATTACTTTCTTATTATTATTATTTACTTTTTATGTTTTTAATTATTATTTATTTTACCTTCCTTTCTATATCACTCACCCTTAGAATATTAGATCTGTGATAGCAAAAACTTTGCTTGTCAAGTTCACAAGTCAAAACTAGTGCCCTCAAATTGCAGGTGCTTAGTCAATTTGTTTATAAGTCAGTTTATGTTCTTGCTTGATTGATAGCTTGCTTAGGCTGTAGAATTCCAGGTTGTGAATCATGCAGCCCTAGAAATTTGAAGCCAATATGCCACTGTCTTTTAAGAGCCAGTGCTTCTAAAGCAATCTGTGATGTCAGCCCATCATCTTACTTGTAAAATTTACCCAAAAAAATCCTATTATTTCTCCTCTTTAGCAACGTTCACACTTGTCCACAGTAATTGCTTTGGCTTCCTTCTTCATTTTTCCTTTCTAGAACTATTTTCATGACTTCTAATTTTTTTATTGGGCTCTCGTTCAATCCTTGCTCCATACTACACATGGACAACATAGGACCTCATATTTCCTTACAGTAGCCCTGAAATACGTACATGATGGTCTACTCTGAGGATGTGATCATTTCCTTTCTTTCTCAAGGAGCCACCAAATGGACAGTAAAGAATGAAAGAGGAAAAGTACAACATTAACAGAGAGATCAGGAGGGGCAGTGACGGCTTCAGTGTGGCAAGGGCAGTACCTGACCTCCAGGAGCTGAGAGCCTCAAGCCTAGAGCCACAAGGAGTCCCTGTCTGCCCGCAACCAGTGAGCTTGGAAGAGGATGCTGAGCCTCAGGTGAGACTGCAGTCCCCATGGACACCTTGATTTTAGTCTGCTGAGAGGCTGAGCAGAGAACTCAGCCAACCATGACCCACAGAAACAATAAGTAGTAAACATGTGTTGCTTTAATCCATTAAATCTGTGGTAAATTGTTACACAGCACTAGAAAATGAAATCCTTATTTTAGCACTAAGAAAATTGTTTATTTTTTCTGATTTTCTTTTCATTTATCTCCTTATAATGACATTTCATCCTGTGAGTTCTTGGCACCAAATGATCATTATTTTTCTTGCTTTAACTGATGAGTATAGAGATTGTATCTCAAAGGCTTCTACTGCAGAGCTAAGACAACTTCCTTTTATCCTGGACTCTTTCCAAGCCCACCAGTCTATGGAAGCCTTTGGCTCCTCCCCAGATCCTCTACAAAGAGCCCTTGATTATAAAGATGGCAGTGCTTGAAGCAGAGAGAAACCTGGCCGACTGAAGTTTTTTAGCCTAAAAAATCAGAATTATGAACTTGGTAGCTTCCCCTGAAGTCCTCTTGTGGTCTCAAAGCTGACTATCCACAGAATCCACAACCCTGACCGTAAGGCTACTTGGTTCCACTGCTTGGTTCTCCACATTCTGGCCTGTACTTTGAGTCAAAGCCTCTTAAGGATTTCCCTGACACATTCTCCAACTTCTGATTTTACATTTGCCAACAGGACCTAGTGTGCAACTGGAAAATCTGTTTTTCATTTTTTAAAAAAAGCATATTTATCAAGCATCTCAAATATTTATGGATTTTAAAGTATTATCTCAAGAGATCTTTTCTAGTCTCCCAGTCTCCAGAGGGCTGCAGATAAACCATCACAGAATGTAAATACTCAGCATATTTTCATAGATTTCCAATAAGGAAGATAACATACAGTGCCATGAAAACTCTGTGTCACAGAATTTACTATCCAACAGTCAAATGTGTATAAGCCAGAGCTTCTCAACATTGGCAATACTGATTATTTTGGACTCAATAAACCTTTTGGGGGGGGTCATCCTGTGCATCGTAGCATCCTTGACCTACAGATGACAATAGCACCCCCTTTTCCACAGCTGTGACAACCAGATATATTCCAAACATTGCCAAGTATCCTCTGGGGAACAAAATAGCTGTTATTGCAAGAACCACTGGAAAAACCCATCAATTCACTGACCAATCCCTCCATATACTTGAAGAGTCCCTCGGAAGAGTGGGGTGGTGAGCAGGTGCACACCTACTTTCTAGGGTCTTGCCTCTCAGTATGGTAGCCACTAGCCACATGTGGCTATTGAGCATTTAAAATGTGGCTAGATGGGATTGAGAATGAAACAAACACCAAATGTCAAAGACTTACTAAAAGAATGTAAAACATCTCATTAAAAATCTTATACTGGTTACATGTTGAAATGAAAATATGTATGGATATATTAGGTTGAATATACTGTAGTATCAAAAGCACCTTCCTCTTTCTTTCCACTTTTCAAATGTGGCTACTAGAGAATTTGAGATTACATACATGGCTTGCATTAGATTTCTGTTAGACTATGCTGTTCTCAGAGGCCAAAGCACTTTGCATGTAAAGTACTTTTGTTCCTCATTAAGCCAACGGTATTTAAAGAATGTCCACTGTGTATGCCTAGAAGGATTATATTAGTTGCTTTTGGCTACATCTGTCTGAGGAAAAGTTCATTTATGTCAAGTGCTGTCATTTCATTTTGCAGATAGAAAAGTAGAAGCTCAAGAGATGAATCACCTAGAATCATTCTTTCAATTGCAATGCCAGAACTAATTAAATACAATGTATTGCTCCTCATCCCAAAATAGTTTTTAGTCACCAGATATATATGTCCCTGGAATAACAATATTTTTCTTCTTCTATAGTTACTGTAGAGATAAAAATCAAATTCCAAAGAAAACAATTTCCAGACACCTTAAGACAATAAAGCCATCATTTCTTTGAAGAGAAAACAAAAACAAGATGGGAGGTTCAAAATGCATTACTTTGTGTAATAATTTAATTAATATCATGTTGGAAAAAGAAAAACATTTTCCTTTACATTTTCCATCACTTTGGTGGACACTTATGCAATCTGTTTGATGCATCGCCTGCTTTCTATGCATGTTTGATTTGCATCGTGCTGCAATGCCTCATGGGCACTCGCTGAAGACCAACTGAGTTAATTTGCTTTCTTAACTCAGGTTTAAGTGTTTCATGGGCACTAAACTTAAGATCAACTGAGTTAATTTGCTAGCTTAACTCAGAAAATTAGATACATGGTTGCCCCATTTTCTTTTAAGCATGGTTATAATAATGGTCATTTGACTGAGAAGAGGTCCAAAATGTGCATCTGCTCTTCCCTCATGAGCAGAGCCAAAGACACAATAAGGGAAAGACTCCACAAATGTTTTACCTTGGAACAAGAATGAAAGGTGAGTAAACTATTGCTAAACTAGTTTTTTTCATTTACTTATTCACTTACTCTCTCATTTTTTGAAAAACTTGTGCCAGGCACTTTGTGAAGTGCCCTGAGTTTCCTGGTGAAAGAAAGGGACTAGCAGGCCTAGTCAATATCAGATAATTATTATATTAAAATATTATATTTTTCAACTTGAATTTGAATATCGACAAATAAGAATGTTGAGCTCTCTATCAGGGCACTGTAGGACAAGTCTCTTCAGACTAAAAGAATTATCACATCCAGCTCTTTGTGCTACGAGTATCAATGGTCTAATTCTTTCTCCATTGATTTATTCATTCACTCAATAATTATTTAATTCAGTTTGTTTTCCTGAAGATGGTTAAAGCAGTCAATGTGTCTCCCTCTTTGGTTTTGATACAAGAATCATTGGTATGAGGAATTAATAAAGGCCAGTTCTTGTTTTTATTATACCAATTGGATGAATTACATTAATTCATAAATTTGATTTCTTAACATAATACATTTATGAAAACATATGAGAACTTGATGAGTTGTGCCTAGTTGAAATTGAATGGATTATATCAATTCATAAACTTAATTGTTTTTAACATCATACATTCATGGAAACATATGAGAACTTGATGAGTTGAGCCTGGTTGAAATTCCTAGGTGGTGTATCAGCTTGTTAAGTGCTTTCAGTCAGAAAAGCATCTGACCAAAAGTCAGATGACAAGCCAGCGAGTCTGTTTCTATTCATCAGATATCCCAGCTTTGCAAATGCTAGCAGAAGAGTTTCTTCCATATTTCCTTACAATGCTGACCTCTCCTTATTCCAATATCCACCAAACCATTTAAAATTCCATAAAAGTTCAAAGAAGCATGTATACCCCAAATTAGAAACACTATTCCAGTTTCATCCCTCTAGCAGGCATTTATGGAAGCCAGATTTTGCTGTTGTGGTGTTTGTAACTGAGAGTTAGTAATAAGCAAGGAAACACCACCAAGTTAAGTCAGTCCAAGGTAAGATTTGATCTGCATGTGTGGTGCTTCTTAAAAGTGGGTTGTAGTGAGAAATGTGACTCATGCCAATAAAATTAACTCCAGAATTCAGTGCTCAAGGCTCTACTATGCTAAAATTCTATTTATTGCAAATTGTGCTATTTCCAATTTCTTTTAGTAATAAAATGCATGAGTAGCCCCCAAAAAGGCTATAAATAGTCAACAATGCCAAGAGCTTTTTATCAGAAGTTCTAGTAGAACAGAGGGCCCAGAGCTCTCTGATCCTGGCCTGTCTTCCCTTGGGCAAACCTCCACAATAACTCACTAATCATTAATAATTCCTGTGCCCATTTAGTTTCAATGAACACATAAATCAACTATTTACTCTAGGATGTGACACAGAGAATTGTTTGAAGCCAAAATTCTTTTGGGCATCAACATTATGTAAATTATATCCTCCTCCATTTGAACTCTGAGTAAGGAAAGGAAAGGAGGGAGAAAAGAATAATAAGCCCAAATGGTAGGTAATTTGTTCTGTGCCCTTGTTTATCTAATGTCATTCTTTTAGGTTGGTTTAAACTTGTGCTGATAAAACGAAAGAAAATGATACATGCTGATGTTGGTACGGTTGAGTGATGTGGCAATGCTATGAGGAGCAGTTTCTGTGTTTGCATTTTATTCTTTTCCTTTTCTTAAGCTGTTCAGTAACTCAAACACACATTATTTAATTTAATAGATGTTCTTTTATTTACTGTCCTCAATGCTGTATTGAACCAACCGAAGAGCACGACATTAGATAAACAAAGGAATATAACAGATTACTTAAGGCTCAGACTTTTATTGTCACGATTGCTTTGTCCAAAAAAAAAAAAATTCTTAGAAAGAAGGCAAAATGCAACAAAAATGATATTAAAACAGGCAGGTATAACACCACCCAATATGAAATATTTAAAGAATATGACTACTTGTCCCTTCAAAACAAACAATCCAATGATTAAATGACCGATTTCATGGATACAACATGCAAAAATGATATCTTTCTACTTCAGTGCTACCTTAGTGTTACTTTCTCATCTTGGTGGTTTGTAAAATGCCATCTTCAACAAGATCTAAAATAGTGTAATCCTTTCTGAAAACCCTGGGGGAATTAGGTAACACAAGCAACTCAGAAAAGTGTCAAAGTTTAGTTTCTTCTATCCCTAGGCTGGTTCAAAACTGTTCTTAAAAATTCCTCACTATCACCAAAGTTTAATTTATGACTGAAGAGTTTTAGAAAATCCTACCTGTTTCAGTTCCAGGGAGTGTTTTCCTTTTGGAACTGTATCTCTGTGTTCACTGTGGTTTCCATAGCGACAACTGTACCTGAGTTTCATTGTACAGTCTTTGGTATATTCAACAGGAGCAGAACTTGCTTCACTATGCCAATGTTCTCTGGCCTAACCGAGTCCTGTGACATTAAAGAAATAGACTGTCTCTGAAAATAATATTCCTAACTATATCTTTCTAGAAATAAATGCAGTTTTAACTTAGGAAAAAAAGTTTAGAATAGATCTGAATAGAAGTGTATGTGTTTCTCTTGGAAAAATAAACCACTCCCCACGAAAAAGAGAAAAAGAAGTATATATATAAATGCATGTGATAGAATTTTAGAAACAAAAGGTTGGAAGATAGCTTCAGGGTTACCTAACCTGCTATTGATAAATACACAGTGAAGCAAAGAGAACATTAAAGAAAAAAAGAACATTTCTTGCTTTCTGGGAATGTGATCTATAGAAACATCAATGATACCTACATGAGAAATAAGCAGAGACAGGTATCAAGGAGGAGACAATCTTTTCCTCAGTTCCAACACATTGGAGATAAAAATTAACAGGCAAAGTGTATCAAAAAAATCAGATGCTCTGCTGAAAAGCCCCTCAGGCAGAATTGCATCGGCTGGCTTTCTCCGGTGAGGCAGGACTTCAGCGACTCACAGAATAATTGCTACATACCCAGATCGAAGCATTTCACTGTACCTGACTTTATGCTTAAGCAACCATCCATTGATGGGAGGGGGATCCGTGGGGGCTGGAGTGACAGCCAGAAAATGCATGTGATTTTAGATTATGTTCCTTTTAATTTGAAAAGTGCTATCACACTACTTCCTAAATGATCAGAAGCCTCAACAATTCCTTACCCTGCTTTTTAGCATAAGCAAAGCATTAACAAGCATTATTTGTAGCAACGTAGGATTCAAAGAAAGAGTATGATGCACCTCTTAAATGTGTAATAGGTGGGTATGTCAGTAAAAACACAGAAATAGAATGCTGTTGCTAAAAATCCAATAGAAACATTAAAATTATGTTCACAGAGAATTTACATTGAAATGAATAAGGCAAAAGAATGCAAGGATATTATGAAAATTATCAGAACCCAAACAATGATCTCTTCATGTCTACCACAATACAGCATCATTGTCTAGTAAAGGGGTTCTCAAAGTGTGGGCCCTGGACCAACACTGGCTCACCTGGGCCTTCATTAGAGATGTAAATTCTCAGACCCCACCCCAGACTCACGGAACAAGAAACTCTGGAGCCAGCAATCTGAGTTGTAACATGCATGCAGGTGACTCACTTGCCTGCTAAAATTTGAGAAGTTCTAGTTTAGTACAATTCTCAAATTTGAGTGTATCACATGGATCACTGGATGCCCATTACTAGTTCTGATTCAACAGGACTCGCTGTCCAGAATTTTTTATCCACCTGGACACAATATGCAAACACTGGCTTAATATTTAATAGCACGGCAGACTCAGTTAAAAGCATAATATGACCATTTCTTATCTCCAGGCTAGTAAGCCCCTCTAGTCTGTTGGCTTATCCATAAATAATGTTACCTATCTTGAAGGATTGAGGGTTAAGTGAAATAAAGTATAAAATTTGCACCGTAGAGTGCTTGACACAAGGTAAGTGCCTAAAAAATGATAATCCAAGATGGCTTATCACTTTCCATGTGGCTAGGAATTTATTTTAAATGTCTAATATTATCAATAGGCTCTAACTTAATCCAAATTCAACATGATGAAAACCACACAACCTATTTGGAAACATCTCTCTTTGAAATTCAAGAAACCCTAATTCAACAGTCTTCTTTCAAGAAACAAGAAATTCACTCAGTCTATGAAAAACACAGAAGTTTCTGTTTTCTGTGATTTTAAAAAATATTCATTTAATTCAAACAAAACACAATAATATAGTAGTTAAGAGCGCAAACTCTGGCTCCAGACTACCTGAGTTTAGACCCTGGCTTTGCCACCTGTTGGCCATGTGCCTTGACTTAACTCGCCATGTAACTCAGTTTTGTCATGAGTAAAATGAGGATAATAATGAGAACTTAGCTCATAGTGTTGTAGGGAGCATCACATGAGAAAATATATGTCGTGAACTCAGAACGGTGCTAGGTATAAAGCTTCAACAAATATTAACTCTTATTATTTAGCTATTATTTTTAAATCATTAAAATTACTTCTCTATGTGCAGACGATGGCGTATTTGGAACCAAATTTAAACATGAACTTCTGTCTTGGTGATAAATTGAATTGCTAGTACAGTTAGCAATGTTCTAATCATGAATAAATGTAGATTTTTACATTTACATCATTAATACTGAGTACAAATTTTTTAAATGAGAGCAACTTCTTATTTGCCTGGAGAATGGAGACTTAAGTAATGCCTTCGCTCGAGGAAGCCAGAATGCTATTACATTATCTACTGTTGAGTCCTCAAGAGTGACTCGAGTCCCATTAGCAGGTCTGAATAAAGTGTAAGAGAAATTCCTCTCTATATGAGAAACCATTGTGATGACCTAGTTTTTCATTAAAATTTTATTAGATACATAAACTCTGGAAGAATCAGCTTCACCACTGAAATAAATCCATAGCGGATATACTTAAGATGTCTGACACCTAAAATATTCTAACAGTAAGCCAACCTTAGTGGAAAACTAAGAGAATGGGCTATCATCATTTGTTCACTGAAAACACTGTATGTAATTCCAGGTGATTTAAGAAAAAAATTCCAGTTTAGAAAATTCATTCCAGTTTAGAAACGCACACATTTTTGTAGGCTTGGGTTGCCTTCAAATATCTCATACTGCAAATTCAGCCATGTGAAGTTTTTCCAGTATTTAATCCATTAAAAGAAGATTCATATTATCCTCAAATGTGTTTCTTATCTTAAATAAAATATCTAATAAACTTGAAGAGGCATAGCTCTTTGTGGTTCATTCTAAAATCAAGCATAATGCTTACATTACATGCTTTCAGAAATGTATAAAACAATATTACCATAGTGCTCACTTTCCCTGAAAGCTCAAAGTCATGGACCATTTCTTTTTGCAACTGGTAGCCTTAGAAAGGTATGGTATAAACAAAAGCTTTCCCTCTTTTGTTGAGAAAATTGAATCATATCCTTAATATCAGATCTTAAAATAGGTAAATGATGGCCTTTACTTCAAGAAACAACTTTTTTAGAAATGTAGCCCATCAACCCTAGGTAATCAACAGGAATCCTCCAGCAGATTCAAAATCAAGCTAGAAAAATAAGAAGTGGGGACATATTGGGGTACACTGAGGTTTTATGTCTACTGGTAAAATTTCAAAGGTTAAAAATAAATATTTGCCTAAAATTATTGTTGTCTTTTATTAAAGTGTTGAGCTGGAGAAGGGGTTGGATAGATGGACTACAGGTATAATCCTAGACAAGATTTTAAAGCAACCTGAATGTCCAAATCCCTTCTTTAGGTTAAACCATATGAGATTGACACTTCTGTAGGTCAAGAAGAATGGATATGACCAATGTGTAAGATTCACCTTACCACTTCCCAGTGCCCTCTCTCTCCCACCCTCAGGTGCCAGTTGACTTCCCATTGTTCAGGTCCCCAAGACCCCAGTTGTATCACATCACACTGGTTTGTCTTCATATCTCTTACACTCCTAAATAGGCCACCACCTGCGCCAGGTGAATTCCTAAGCAGAGAAGTTTAGCTAAAGTTAAGGAACTGATTCCATGAGGGAAACATTTAGAAACAAATGGGCCTTCTAGGACTACTTAAACCTTATGTGCAGCCAAACTCTCTACCCTGCATACCTATTAAAAAAATAAAATAAAATAAAATAATTTTTGTCCACTAACAAGCTACATATTACAATAATGTTATTCAAGCATATACCTCTAGAGATCACTTCTCTTTCAACTGAAATCTAGAATGATGTTGACAACTGAAATATTTATTAAGCTCAAGAGTTCTTTGAGTGATTTCTTTTCCTTTCAGACCTATTTTTCTGAGTGAGTCTAATTCAAACTTATGAACATGTCATGGATATAATATCTTTGACATCACTCTAAATCTCTATTTCCTTATCAGGAATCCAATTCCTTTCCACCCACCTTCATCTGCCATCATTTTCTGGGAGCATCAGTGCAGTGTGGTGACTCAAAGCACATGCTCCAGGCCCGCCCAGTTTTGAGTCCTCTCTCTGCCACATGGTGGCTTTGGGCAAGCTGCTTAGCTTCCTGTGCCTCGGTTTTTGAGGAAGGATAGTAATACCTCACAGAAATGTCATAAGGATTATGTGAATTCAACTAAATGAGCAAATATTTGTAAGTGTTTAGCAGAGTGACTGGCCTACCATTCAACATTTGTTAGATAAACTGTAGCTACAGGGGAAATCAGAGGGCACAGGAAGCTATGACTTAAGAAGTGGGTCTACCTGGACCAAAACATTAAGGAAAAAGCTCACCCTTTCTAGGAGAAAGAGGCCAAGGAAGTAGGAAAACCCTGAGTCTTAATGGGTCAAAGCCTCAGGAAGAAGAGGCGTTTTATAGAGGATGAGAGGAAAGAGCAAAGCAGAGGGTGTTTATTCCACTTCCCATCTAGAGCCCTGGGGAAAATAACCGATCTGCCCAGTGCTACCTCAACAGCTTAAAGGAGCCATTATTAGACATAAAAAAGCTTAATCGAACCCTCCTGGGTCATGCTCCGTTCTCGTGGGGTGCACAAGACCCTGAAATTCTGTGCCTTTCCAGGGATGGGTTGTTGATCAGTGGATATTGTTGCAAAACTTTTCAGATCGAGTTGCTTCAGTAAAGAGGTAAAGGGATCCTATGGACAAGCGGAACCAGTCAGCAATAAATGTGGGAGTTGCACAGTATGACAGATCAGTCCCAGGAGAGCTGACCTGAGTCACCCCAACCACGGACACTAGGCTTGGCCAAGTCGAGGGAGGAGAGACCGTGAGTCACAAAAGGCAGCAACCTCGGACGTGCGCAACCCTTAGCAATAGAGCCAGACGAACTACCCCGCAGAGGATACCAGCTCTATACCCCTGAAGACCAACTCCACCAGATGGCACCATCACTCCAAACCCCCGAACCCATACTGAAGAAGAGCAGGAGGCGGAGAAGAGTATCTGAGAAACCAAGTTATCCCAAAGGAGACTGAGCTACCCAAGAGGCTGTTTAAAGTTTTGCCGAGTTTACCAAATTGAATTTCATTTCATTTTCTCAACTACCCTAATGAGGAATATCACATTAGCTATGAAAAAGGATGAAACAATACCTTCTTTGCATTTTTTAGTGTAAGCAAAGTAAGCTGGTCATCCCGATAGAAACACAACGGGAAAATAGCACATTTGATGTTGAGACTAATTGTGACTTTTTAAGCTTCTATTTTGTTTCACAAAACTACCCATAAAGCGGAAGGTCTCATAACGTGACGTCCAGAGCAAGAGCCCAGGCTTTGGATGCTGGTTGTCCTGGTTCAGATTCCAGTTCCATCCTTTTCTTAGGGCACGTTATTCAACTTTTTGGTGCCTCCTGCACCTGTAAAGAGGACATCAGCCATTTCTACCTCAGATGGTTGCTGTGAGATTTTCTTAAACTTTACACCAATAGATTTTTATTTATACATTATTGAACTAAGTTACACAGTACTGGTTTCACTTAGTTTTCCTGAATGAGGCCCATACTTCTAGAGGTTGCTTCAGATTAACAAATTTTAAAACCGAAAGCCCAATTTACTATCATGGAATATGCAATATATATATAATATATACTTTGCCAATTTTCATTAATATTGGTGTATTAATGAAATGCACCTTGCCCATCGCTATATTTTCTACTGTGGGACTGATTTCAGATAATACTGTACAGGCAAGAGCCCCAAACAGTGCCTGGCACATAGTGTGTGCTCAGCTAAATCAGCAGTAAATATACCATGCAGCAGAATCAGGTTAGTCAAAAGCAAGTTGATATTCAACCAGCTAAATCTGTTCAAGAAAGAGATTCTTCCAAACTGTCCTTTGACAAGAATATGGATTGATCTCTAGCCTTACTTTCAGTGGCACACATATGGTTAAATTGCTAATTAAAAATTTTTCTTTCATAACTATGTCCAGCCTATGCATGTAGTTTATGTGATTTTTAAACTGAATTTTCACGGTGATTTTGTAGAAATGGAGAAGTGGGCGGGTTTTTGAAGTCAATTATCAAAATGAAAGTACCACATGGAATCAAATGACCCAGGGAATAATATATTTTGAGTTTAGAAATGCAGAAAAATGAGATTTTCATTATTTACCTCTGATCTCTCTAACAATGGTTAAGCATAGTCTTCTTAGGATATAGAAACAAATATTTCTAAATGACAGTTGGCTGGAAGAATTATATAAACTATTAGCCTTTTTAATTTTAGCTTCTGTTTAATAAGTACTTTGCTAATTCAGTCATTTATTTATTGGTTGCCTACCTTATGATCGACAATAGACTAAATACATTGGAATGACAATGGAAAACACAAGAGAAATTAGGGACACATAAGCAAAAAATGCATTCTCTACTCTCAGAGTTTAGTTCTAGACATCTACACATCCACAAACCATAAAGAATAATCAGGAAACAAGATATACAAAATAATACTGCAAAAAGTAAGTATATAAATGCTGAGGGGATATGGGAGACAGGAATCAAGGGATTAGAAGTTAGTACATAGTCAAGATATTTACAAAGTATATTTATTTTCTTAAACTTTACACCAATATTAATGAAAAGTGGCAAAGTATATATTATATATATATATATATATATATATATGCATATTCCATAACAGTAAATTGGGCTTTCTGTTTTAAAATTTGTTATCTGAAGCAACCTCCAGAAGTATGGGCCTCATTCAGGAAACCTAAGTGAAACCAATACTGTGTAACTTAATTCAATAATGGATAAATACAAATCTATTGGTGTAAAGTTTAAGAAAATAAATACATTTTATAAATATCTTGACTATGTACTAACTTCTAATCCCTTAATTCCTGTATCCTATATCCTCTCAGCATTTATATACTTACTTTTTGCAGTGTTATTTTGCATATTTTTTAAACATAGTTTCTCTCTTCAACTGCAATTTACACACTGAATTCTCTGTAGATGTATAAAATATACTATGTAGGGTGCATGAGCAATGAAGAGTGATGAAAACTGAGTGTCATACACACTATTTCTAAATTATGGCATAAAAAAGAATACTGAGAAACACAATAAAATAACATTATTAACAATCACTTAGCAAATAATTGTCATATTGTGTTGGTTTGAGATTTAATTTCATAGAACATCATTGTTCAAACAGCCTGATCATGTCCAATGACCATGTCCACTGTTTTGGGGGGTAACTCATCCCATTGTTTGCTTGCTTTCATTGTAAGAAAATACGTCTTGGTACAGAGTGCACATTCAGCCCCTGTCCAATTTCCACTCACCAATTCTCTTTAGTCAAACAATGTAAACTGATTTTTTCTCAAATAGTAGCCAACACAATGGACATGACATGATAAGAATAATAACCTCATCTTGCTGAATGCTTATCCCAGGCACAGCGCTAAGTATTTACCTGCATCAAATGACTTAATCTTCACAACAACTGCATAAAAATAACTATGATTACTGTTCTCATTTTAGCATCAACAAAACTCAGGAATAGAGGGTAAATGAATGTTCCTACTACACACAGCCAGCATTTGGCCACACTGAGTTTTAACCTCAGGTCTGATTTCAGGATTCATGCTTCTGAATGAATTATTTTGATGATGATATTTAATTTTTCTATCATTATACAGTACTGCCTCACCAGAATGGTTAGGCAAGAGGACTCACGGCATATTTAATAGTGCTGCCTGGGAAGTATGAACACATGCACCACTCTCCCCTCTGAGGAGCATCTTCAAGGTCAGTCTAAATCTGGATTGTGTCCCACCTGCCCAAATAAATCAAGATTTTAAATGTATCTTTTTACCAGCAAGTGAGACAGAGCACGAGAAGCTAAAGCAGAGACACAATGTATCACAAAAGAAACAATGCCTGTTTCCGAAGGCGGTAACTGGCAGCAGTTAATTCAAGAACCAGTCTCCTTTACATGTAGTTGATAACGGCATCCTAACTGAAAACTGAGCTTCAAGCAACTGTGGGGGTGGGGTGTAAGAATTCCCTGTAAACACTGACAAGAAGCTAAAAAAAGTTGTCATCTCAGCACAGATCAATGAGACACAGTAAATGTTTGTTTGAGTAAGTTTTGTTAAGTGTCCACAGAACTTAGAAGCTGAAAGGATAGAAACTGGAGCAAGAAAATCCCAAAAGCCAACTAAAGTTTCGCCTAGTTCCTAGTGAAAAGGAAATGGAATCAGTCAGTTCCCAATACAGTTTTCATAATTGGTTGCATATATACTTATGTTAAAGATAAAGGCAGTACTACCCTTAGGACGAGACAAGCAGGGCCCTCGGCCTGACTCTTGCAAGGTCTCAGTTCTGGGTGTTTTGGGCTGTACTTCCCTTCCACCTGAATTCTAGAATGAAGATGCCATGGAGGGCTGCAGCCAACCTGCAGTGGACATACTGCGCTAGCAAAAATAAACCTGTGTTCTTATAAGTCACTGAGACATAGGGATTGTTTGTTACCACACATCACTTAGCTGACTGATACAAATAATTACCTTGAATATCACCCCCCTTGAGGGGACCAGCCCAGGAAAATGGCCCTAGGGAAGTGAATACAAATAGCATGTTTCTGGATGTGAAGGAAGAAAGAGATGGGAAAACTCTCTTTCACACTTTTTACCCTACCAGACTGTTTGAATTGTTTATTATTTTGATGAAAATATTTTACTTTTCTATCAAAAAGGTAGTTTTTAAAATATACTATAGATTCAGATATACTCAGTTAATCCTTTGGTTTCTTCATATTATGTGCTAAACAATTATTTTAGAGATCATTTCAATAAGCTATCTAAGGGAGAACTTACCCATAATAATATTTTTTTCCTCATTATAAAAGTAATACTTGTTTATAAAGAAAAATTAGAAAATGCAAAAGACCTTACAGAACAAAATTCAAATCCTCATTAATCCTACCATCTGGAGATAACCACTGGGTGAATTAATACCAATTTATATAGGTTCTTCTCAAACAGTTTATAGATACACATATACAGATAGGCATCTTTCTATAATTCAATTTTGCATTCAGCTTTTTTACTTAGTATTTATACTATATTTTCCAGCGTTATATGCTATTCTTTGAAAAAATATTTTAATGTATGCACCTAAACCATTCAATGAACATGCAATTACTTTACTCAGCCATTTTCTTATTAGTGGAAAAATAATGTGATAGGACCATAATTAGAGGCATTTAAAAAAAGGATTATATGAACACATACAGAAACACATAGTTCCATTTGGAAGAATAAAAGGCAGCTTTAAAGAGCTGCTGCCTCATTAGATTATTCCTCAAGATGACAGTGTCTCATGTAGACAGGGGCATTGCAGGCAAAGGGAACAGCTTGAACAAAAGCACTGACACATAAAAGTACGTGAAGATTCAGGTCATGTCAAGGAATGAGTACACCACCAGGAGCACGGAGTGTGTGATGGTCAGGGTGAGTCCCGAAGGAACTAGGAGGGCAACTGTAAAGGGTCCTGCAAACCATTCCAGGGAATCTAGAGCTTATCCTAAGGGCAAGAGGGAGGCACCAACACTTCTAAAGAGCTGTGGATTAGATCCATGTTTCAGCAATGCTTTGTACAGAGGAAAGGACACTGTGTTTGGAATCAAGGGACCGATTTCCCCTGAGGTCAATTGCCCCATATGTGACATTACATTTCCAAAGTTGTTTTGAGAATTAAATGATACAAAGTAGTAGGTGCCTAGCAAATGATACTTGAATGTGAATTAGCTACAAGTTCAGAGCTTGTTTTGAAGAGGGGGAGAAAGTAAAGCACAGTGTCCTGGGAACAGTCCAGTCCAGGCTGGAAGTGGTGAGGGGACCAGCCCAGGAAAATGGCTCTAGGGAAGTGAGTAACCAAAGGATTCAAAAACATTTCAGAGATCGGAAGGACAGGACTTGATAATCAACTGGATGTGGGCAGTGGGAACATTGCAAACACAGACACACAATCATGGAGTGTCCCTAGAGAAGGCTGAGTGGACAGATTCAAACAAGAATAGAAACAGAAGGTTCAACAGAGGAGAAAACCCAATGCGTCTTGAAAGCTTGAGCGAAATAAAGCCGTGGCTCCACAGGCTAAGTTAGGTGGAGAGTGAAATTGTAGTTGGATGAACTTGGTAAATATAGTTAAGGTGGACAATGTGTACTAAAACTTTTCTTTCCACAATCTCCAGGATAAGAGGGGGCAAGACTAGTAGTATGCCTAACAAATATAATATTTGGTTTCTGGAATTTGAGGTAAAGTAAAAATGAAGATAAAAAATCTCAAACATGTTTTGCAAGAGATCAGATTTCCTCACTCTGATCCTCCCTTCACCTAGACACTGGGGAAGGTGTTTAATAGGTGTTTAATATGAATTTAGGTATTAATGTATGTATACACACACACATGTATACATTTACCTACACCTGCTATATATACTATATACAGTTACATGATGTGTATATATAGTCTAAGATACATATGTGTATATCTGTGTGTCTGCATGAGTTTCAATGAGTATGGCAATAAAATAAAAATAACAATGAGTAGATACATATGTACACATACAAGTTTATATACATATGCATACATACATAGCATATGTATGTATGCATTTACATGGTGCATATATTTAGTCTAAGATATATATGTGTACATATTTGTATATATGTATGTTATTATAAATTACATTGTGTAAATGTATAAATGATATGTATCTTAAAAATTACATAGACTCAAAGTCAAGGAATAAAGGATTTCCTTCCTTCTATCTCTCTGTGCCTGCAGAAGGGAATGAGGAAGCCGGACTTAGGAAACAATTCTGAGCATTTTGAAGCTGCTCTCCTAGAGCGGCTGTGTCCTTTACACAAGGGAAGCTTTCCCCTGGTATCCTAATTGGGCATGAAATCTGACTCACCAGTACAAGTTTTATTGGAGCTGGCCAACAGAGCAGCTGCCTCTGAAACCCCCTGAATAACCCAGCAGCCAGTGACTGAAATTGATGTGGGATGGGACATGGGTCATGGTAACCCGGCAGATGCTGCACGGAAGCCAAGTCACCTCAGTTCTCACCGCACACTGCAATGAATTGTCCTAGTTTGTTTGTTCTTGCAGCTTCCCAAAGGCTAGAAGTGGGACAGAAGCCCAGATATTTTTATCCTGATGGTAGATTTAATGACATCATATTGGCACAGTAAGTTATTCTTTTTATACACTAACGCATCCTGTTAGACATTAAGGAAAATGCTTCTAGTGAGGACTTTGGTCTCAAGAAAATATGATGCACTGAAGATCTGAAGACTGGCATCTCCTTAAGCCATCTGTAGTTACTATCAAGTCCCTTGCAGACTCTAGATAAGCATTATATATTGAAGGCTGAATATCATACTGCTTAAAAGCAAAGGCTTTAAAAGCAATCTGAGATAGACTCTGTCTAACAATTATCTCTCAGTGATGCTGGGCAAGTTACTTAATCTCTCTGATCTTTAGCTTTCTGGTGTGCAGTTGCATATTATTTTTAACACATGGGATTGCTGTGTGAGTTCATGAACATAGTGGATATGAAGTGCCTGCTATGCAGAAAGAGCTCAATAATGGAAGTTAGTTATTAGATTTAGATGGCTTTTTTTCCCCATTAAAACAGTTACCCAAGCAAGATTGGTTTTACGAATAAATTGGGACAAAAACAGGGGTCTTCTATATAAAACTATCTCCCCTGCTAATGTAAAATTCCTCCTTTTATTTTTTGAAAATATTTCAGTCCTTGGGAATCATATACACAATATAAAACCTCTCTTCTACAACCCCCACATTTAAAAAATGGCCAGAGATCTTAAAAAGGAAATTCCATTCCCAAACATGCTACTTTGTTCCAAAAAAAAAAAAAAAAAGCCTGGACTTTGAGGAAATGGTCTTCAACATACCTCATGATGTCTAATGAAAATTATTGATTTATATTCCCCTCTGATCACTAATTAGAGTAAATGCAACTTAATGACCCAGCTTCTCTTGAAACTACTTATCATGATAGAGACACCCTAAGGAGATGCATATGATCATTCCGGACACTGTGGTGTTCAGGACACCGTACTATTCAAGAGACTAAATATTCATGCACTGAACATGGGAATTACTGGGGAAGAGGGAATTCTGGTGAGTTTGATATGGGAAATCCTATTTTGTTTTTTTCAATAATTGTATTGAAAACTGTTTCTACCTTATTAAATGCACAGATATGCAAATGTATCTTGGTGGTGCTCCATGAATCTCGGGTCTGTAGGGAACTTGAGACACATCTAGTCCAGTCTCCCATTCGTAGATAAAGAAGCTGAGACACATAACAGTTAAGTCATTGTTGCCAAACCGCTATTTCATTGCAAAGTAAAGAGTCCGGGCTCAAGTTTCCTGCTGCTCCTTGTATTGTGCTCCTATTTAAATTTTTCTTTAACGACTCCTGATATTGAAATGCCTTTAATCTCCAGTTAGGGATTTGGATTATGAACATCGAGAAAGTCAGGGCAGACATGACAGGAGACTGAGCTCAGGCTGAAATGCCTGGTTATATCTTAATAATTCTCTGATAGCCATTTATATTCTTATTTGTCTCTTCTTCCCAAAAGGCTGCAGAGTCTGGGCAAGGGAGGGGAATCCATCCGGTTACCTGAAGAGTCAAGGGAATAGGCTTCTCATTAACTCAAGCTGTGTTCTTTGGTAATGCCTCAGTGACCCATAGGAATTGATGTGTTCCTAATTCCTTCCCTTGTGTTTTCCTAGGACTGTTTTAGGAGAAAGCATTTTCTGCAAGTAGGTGTTTCCATACTCTTAACCAGTTCCCCCGCAGAGGGGTCCCCTACACCAGGGCTCCTGGGGTCGTCCCATGAGAACCCCCGGGGCAGACGCCGTGGTTCTGATGGCTGGGGGTGGTGCCAGCAGCCCATCCTTAGCAGCGCCTTGTCTTCTCACCCACCTGCCGGGTTTACTTTCCCTGACTGCAGGTTCAGTAGGTCCTCAACAGATATTGAGCCCTCGCTTCACCATTATCACTTTGTTCCCCTCCTGCCCAGCCCTATTACCACCTCTCTGTCATGGGCTAAGGAGAAAGATGAATTATAATTGCTCTAGCCTTCACAACAGCATGACGCTCCAGCCTGGTTGGAAAATTGCTTACCTCAGAAAACGGGCCCAGAGAGAAGCCAACGCGTGCAGGTAAGAAAGGAGAACGGTGTTGGCACGCATTAAGGGTAGGGACCATCAGTGCTCATACCGTGTGGCGGACAAAGTCGTTACTGGCTAATGGTTTACACGAGAAGTGCGCACCATACGGACATTGCTTCATGTATACTTACATGTGATGGGATTTGTTTAAAACCAGTTGCTCTTCACTCCATTACATCATCTTAAACAGAAACAAAAAGACAGAGTTCCTTAATACGATCATTATAATCTCATTTGGATAAATGTTAGAGTTACTTCCAAAATTTAGGCCACCCCTCTTGTTATTAGTATGATATGCCTAAAAAACAAAATAAAACAAAACTTTTTCTCATAATACCAACCAAAAAAGTATTCAGGCTTAGGGCCATCTGTATGCATACTTTACTTTTCAAAATGCCTGCCCTCAGGAAATTCTCCTAGCCCTTCTGAGTAACTTGTCCATAAAATTCTTTTCCCTTTTCTTGTCATTCATTAACAAGCTTCACGAGTTCATGACAGTCCCCCTAAATTAAGTACTGTATACTTCAGGCTAATTTTATGTTTTTTATCACAATATCAGGGCAGTATTAGCAGCCTATTATTTTGTCAGCTTTCTCATTTAGCAAAGCAGCGTCAATTTATTAACAGTGAGGCTTGTGCATGAATCAATATGTTTCATTGGGCAATGTGTCATTTGTTAATCGGATATTGATGAGATTATTGACGCACAGCTAATTAATCTCAAGCCCAGTGCTAGCCTTCATATGTTTCCTTAATTATGTCCTTCATCTTAGTCTCTGGCTTTAGCACCCAGACGCGGGACTCCAGGCAGTGAGTGAGGTAAGCTGTCAGAGGTTCTTTTCCACATTTACAATCCCTTGGCAGGGAAATTATTTTCTTACTTGTAAATAGGTATCAAACAGATATTTAATAACATTTGGCAGCAGATTGATATTGATTGGTGTGGACTTGCTTCAAATCCAGCAGCCACAGGGTTGTGCCTCAGAAGGAGGCCATTACAAAAGAAAAGGCTTAATTAGTGTTAAGCAATCGCGTAAGTCAGTTATCATCTGCCCTCTGGAGTTTAAAAATTGCTCTTGTATGGACATTGTTTGTATACCCTTGGTTCAATATTTCAGGTAATTTTGTTTTCTTTTCTTTTTCACTTTAACTCTTTATTGCCACCTTTCTTAGCCATAGACAGCATTCATGGAAACAGAAAATTTAGAGGGATCCAAACCTCTTGTAAATTTTTAATTAATTCAGCCATGACTAAGTAATGCAGTTACAATTCCATTGCTTGCACCCTTAAGCCCATGAACCTAACAACTACAAAAATCTTTGTATTAAAAGAATACAGTGGTACAGCCACTGCAGAAAACTGTATGGGGGTTCCTCAAAAAATTAAAAACAAATACCACATGACCCACCAATTCCAGTTTTGAGTAGTTACCCAAAGAAAGCAAAACACTAATTTAAAAAGACACAGGAACCCCTATATTTACTGCAGCATTATTTATAATAGCTAAGATATGCAAGCAACCTAAGTGTCCACTGATGGATGAATGGATAAAGAAGATGTGGTATATATATACAATATAATATTACTCAGCCCTAAAGAGTATGAAATCTTGCCACTTGTGACAACATGGCTGGACCTAGAGGGTATTATGCTAAAAAAAATGTTTAAGAATATTCAAAAGTAAAAAATAAAATAAAAATCCACTTTCCTACCCTATTAAGTCTGAATCTATGAGTTGAAGTGGAAAGCCCAAGCTCTGGTCCTATTTATTAGCTCTGACACTCTTTTACACTCAACAACCACTCTGAGCCTTAATTAATCATCTGCAAAATGGGACAATAATATCTGACTTGATTAACTCACAAGTTTATTGTGAAGATGCATTAAGAAAGGCATGTGAGAACACTTAGGATTTCTAAGATGCTGTCAAATTACTAGGTGTAGCTCTGGGAGTAAGGGGGTTCCCCATCCAGAGCAAATTCCCCATGAATCTGGTGAAACTGAAGGAAGACAAAGGGAAGGACAGGTTGGGAGAAATTTTACTGCTCCCAGCTTCCAGCTTGCTGGATTTCGTTAGCCAGGCCTAGTCCCCCATCCCCTCTGGCTGCGGCTCAGCTGCCGTCCCCCCCTGCCCCATCCTCCTCCAGGAGGAACTCCATGGGTGGGTCCTTGGTGACTGGCAAACACTAGACCAATATATGTACCATGAACAGAGGTGGGGAGGGAAGGGCCCTTTTCTTTCCACCCCTTGCCCAGGATCCACTGGAGGCTCTACTGCCATAAACAGCCATTGGTATATAAATAGACAGAGGCCAGGTGGGAAAATCTGGAAATTGGGTGAAAACTTCCATTTACCCCATACTAGGCATTATTTGTTTTGGTATAAATATTATTTACAAAAATTCCAAAGTTTGTATGTGATAATAAGCTTGTTATTATACTGCTCCCCACTGATTAGCTCCATAAGGTCGCATGGCGTATTGTAAAAAGAGACAGCATGTTGGTGTCAGGGGACAAGGATTACAATGATGCTCCCCCTCACGGTTTTCTCATGCCTAATATGAGAAAAGAAATAGCTCACCATGAAGCTCCCTTAGCTCTTCAACAAATCCAATGTAAACCATTATTTCTTTAAAAATGTAGTTTTTAGTAAGAAGCCCCTGTTGCAATAAACTTATCTCTATGTTTTCAGTATCTTTGTGAATAAAAGGGTCTTCAAACATTGAGAGTTTCAAATCCAGAGCTAGATTTAGTGCCATGCATGGGTTTGCTAGCCACTGTTTCCTCACTGCGGACCTTAGAAAGAGCCACTTTTTCTTCTTAAGTCACAGACATTGTTGAGTCTAACAAGTAGCGAAAGAGTTTTTCCTCTCCATAATGTACATACTATGAAAGTATCAAAAAGATTTTTTTTAAGATGAAGATTAAGAAAAAGGAGAAGAGAAAAAAGAAGATAAGACCCAATAAGAGTTGCTTACAACATTTCCCTTCTCATAGCACTACCTGAAGCAAATATTTAAAGATGTTAATGGTCACATTGATGACACCGAATTTTCACTAATAGTGTAACTGTAGACGTCACAGTGCAACTCTAATTCCTGCTGCAGCTATGGACTGTGCATGAGACTAAATATCTACCAAAACTTTATATGTTTTCTCTAATACAGAACCCTGAACATGTTAGGCATTCAGTTAAGGCTTTTTCAAAAAGGCTTAATTATGTCCATATGGGCATCTGGGGAAATATTAGTGTTTATAAGAATGTAATGGTCAGTGTATTGAAAGCAACCCAGAGATAAGTCCAGGCAATTATTTTACTCCATGTCATTCGTGGATTCATATAGCTATGGTGAGAAGAGAGATGATCAGTAAAATGTCATGAATATAGGCTTAACATCATTGTATTAACTGACATTCCTTGGCACAAGACCAATCAGATACTCTGCCCCTTAAATGCTGGTTCTCCTAGGCTTCTTGAACTTCTCACCACTTTTTACCAGTACACATTCCCAAAAAAATGAAATTATCCATAACTAGCTTCAAATACCATCTATATGTTGATGACCCTCAAACCCCTATTTCCAGACATGACTTACCTATAGAATATCTGACCCATATTTCCATCTTCCTCTAGGAGTGTCTGCCTAGAGGTTCCATACATAAGCCCCTCAAAACCCTTCTCAGTCATCTCAAATATAATCACTCACCAACTCCTATTGCTTCTGTATTTTAACTCTCTCTGAAATCCTTTCATCTCTCTCCTTGGTCAGTTCCCTGCTCCATTCCCTCATCACCTCCTGCCTAAGTTACTGTTAAACTCTTCACTGCTCCCAGTCATGTCCCAAACCCCTACTAGTGTGGATTAAATGTCACTCCTGCACTTAAAACATATACATGGCTGCCTAATAAAATCCACATTTCTTAAGTCCCATACCCTGGATGATTATATTGCAGTCACTCTTCTCTTTCCACTTCCAGTTCCGAATGTCTCATTCCTTGAAATCTAGTGCACAGTCATCCTGATGGCTTCGTTTCCTGAGTTCCCCTAGCTTCTCAATCATGCTGTTCTTTCTGCCTAGAATGCTCACCAACCTGACTAAGTTGACAGCTACTTGTCTTTGCTTTTGAGATCATTTTACCTCTGTTGTGTCTGGTGGAAATACTTTATAATGGCATGCTATTGTGTGTTCAGTGACATCATGTCCATAGCTTGAAACAGACTCTCATTGATTATGTTACCTGGCCTGGGCAAATAGTTCCTGTTTACAGTCTGTCCGTCTCTTCTGCCTGCCCCTCCAATTAATTTTTCATACTCTTCCAGGAGTGCTTTTCCTAAAATGTGCATATAATCAAGTCCCTCCTCTGCTTAAAACCTTAAAATGCTGTGTCCCACCTACATATCCAAGACTTCATTCCTTGGCATGATTTAAAGATCCTTTAATGACCTGTCCCACTTTTCAAGCCTTGTCTCCCACCACCCCTTTCTACACACCCAAAGCTCTGACTATTCTGTACCTCTTGCAATTGTGATTTTTTTTTAAACCTCTCTCCATGTTTCTTCTACTTAGACTGTGCTAATCTGCCTTTTATGCTTAACAAACTTCAGGACATCATTTGAAACTCTCTAGTCCTTGTTGATGTGTTACCCGCCTTCCCCAGCTAGAATGAAAGTGTCTTCTCACCGGTCCCTACCATCACTGTGTCGACATAGTAATCATAGCACTTAACAATATTACTGCATTTGTGAGTTTTCATGTATCTCTTCTACTTCACTAAGTCCCTCTAGGGCAAGAGCAATGTGGTTATAACCAGGTTTGTCATATGGTGAGTATTTAAGAAATGTCCTTAGAAAGAAAGAAACAGAGAAAGAGAAAAGGGAAGGGAAGGTAGGGGTGGGGGTAAATGAGGTTACAACCACTTAAGGAGAAAATTAGTTCTTCAGTGAAAAAGGACATGGATATGACAGTAGTACCACAGTGACCAACACTAGTGGCTTGTCAAGGTGGAAAACACCAAAGGACTTCTTAAATCAGGTTTAAATTAGCCACAGGAATATCAAGGAGAAGATGAAGTCATAGAAGACAACCTACATCCTGAGTCCTATATACAGAAAAATAAGTAGTTTCACATTTGTATTGTTTACTGACAACAGAAATTTTTATGGACACTTATACCCTCAGGTTGTTTACTACAATCATTATCTTCTTCTCTTATGACAGTTGTATTCCCCAACTCCAACCAACAGGAGTGTGACTTCTAAAATAATGCAGATCCTTCAATAGAAGACCCAGGTTGCTATACAATAGGTGCTGTCATTGCATTGTGCTAAGTTTCATTTCTCCCCCTGCCTGATGCTGCCCAGTTTATGAGTGGCTGATTCTCGCTCCCACTATAATTCCAAATCCATTCATCTGATCAAGGTGTATACCCAATCTGTTCATTCCCTCCATGATAAAAATGTGATTATGAGAAGCTCATAGTTTTCCTTCTGCAGTGTCACTGGTCAGTTGACAGAGAACATAAAGCATTAAGAAGAAATGTATTCAAGGCAGGCCATCTAGGTAATTCACTGTGGTTCTCTCTGCCCCTAACAGGGACAACTAAGGTTGCCTGATCAGAATGAGACTTGTAACTCCACTGAGAACGAAGTCAAAGATTTAGCTCAAACAAAAACCAATCACAGATACATTCTCTCTGAGGCTTTCCCAAATCCCAGTGAGATAACCTCTACAAACAGTCTACAAACTCTTCTGCAGATTATTGATCATAGATCGAGAAGCAAGCCTGCCATCCATTCCCAGCTAACACTAGGCAGTTTCCGTTCAACATGGAAAGCTGAATAGTTGAGAGATGGTAGATGGTCAAGATGAAACTACTTTAATTCACCTTTCTGTTTACCATGATTAAGAAGAAATTTTGGTTATATGTTACAATTCATAAACTCAAGCAGATACGGTTTAAATAATGTAGTCAAGATCTAGGTATACACATCAAGCCCAACAGTGATATTTAACCATCTACTTCATTTTGGTGTTCAAATATGACCGTAATGTTGAAATAATTTAGATTTAGTCTTCTGTCTAAAAGTGCTAAAATAGTAAAACAACAAAGAGTAAAACCATATATTATGTTTATTAGCAATTTGGGGACAGTGCAATATATAGGTTGAGCTGATTATGAATGGATTAGATAATTTCTGCAGCCCAAATAACTCATGAAACACCCCTGGGAAGTCTTCCTCATTGAAAAAGGAAAGATAATTTTCCATTAAGCCAATCCTACGCAATAATATAAGTGAAGACAAATGAAGAATGGTAGTATTTACTTAGAACAGTACCATCTAATGGAAACAAAATGCAAGCCACGAATGTAATTTTCGATTTTCTAGTATCCATATCAAAAATACAGGTAAAAAATAGCTGAAAAGCTACTTTATATTTGCCAATATCACCAAAGTCATTTTAATAATATATTTCATTTACCCAATATTTCCAAAATATTATCATTTCAACATGTAATAAAAATTTAACAAGTTATTTAACATTCTTACTTTGTACAAAATCTTCAAAATCAGATGTGTGCTTAGCACATCACATCTTAATTTTATATTATTTTTTGTATTTATATAATTTTAAATAATCGGACCACTGAATATAATTGAACTATATATTTCATAAAATTTACAATTGAAAAAGTAGATTCACATAATCACATTGTTCCAATCATATTTAGAAGTTTTCTAATAGCTTTCTGAATTTTCCAATAAATTTACCAACCAAAAAAAAATCGTTTTCCTGTAACATTTGCATTAACAAAACTGGTCTTATTCATCTCTTCTGGAAGGGCTTAATTGTCTTGAATCAAGTGGATGAATTTCAAAAGTATATCTGTGAATCCACTGATCCTTATGTTAACTCAGTATTATTAACATCAAATTCAAAAAAATATTATATAAACTTAAAAGCTACTTTATATTTGCCAATGTCACCAAAGCATCATCAGTTTTTTGTAGTTTCTTTAGCCAAATTATATAATTCTGTTGATCATAGTTAATAGATTCTGCATATTCATTCTTGTTAGAAAAATGTATAAAATCACTATTATCGAGCATGAAGTCATTATTATTGATTTCAGCATAAATTCTTGTACCTGATTAAAGTCTCATACAAGCTTTCCTTTCATTGGAGCTTCAAATTTGACTCATTTATATGCTGTGTATTTTTGGTAAGAAAATGTAAATCACATTGATATTTTTGCCTTTGATTATTGAATATTGAATACACTGAGCATTCTTTATGCCAGAGCTAATAGTGCAAAAAACCTTTGTAAGACTCTTCTCTGACTCCACCAGAAAGCACTGGCAAGAACATAAGATTGCATTTATAGTCTTCCATTTTTTTCACAGATCTGCAAACTGATGATATTCATGGCATTTGCACATCTGTCTGGAATGATTTCAATAACCATATCCATGCCATTTTTCATAGGACCTCTTTCAGAAAACTCTGTGCAAAAATTATCAGTATGTATTAGACAGTGGAAGAAGGAAATAAGGGAAACATCAGTCTCTTGTTTAAAAATTGCAAAGCTGGAACACTGTCCCTCTTTATAAAAATTTAAACTTTTTATAACTTGGTGAAATCCTTTGATGGATGTAGGATTCAAAACTATCTGCAATGTCAGTTCAATTTTGTAAGCCATGAATTGACAACATTTCTTCATGATTTGAAAGTCTTCTGAGATAAAAAGTACCCAAAATATTGAAAGGGTCGTATCTCAAATCACAACTCACCTAAATCTTAAAAATAGTACTTGATATATTTAAAATTTTGAGTAAATTGATCTCCAATAGAGTTGGCAAAGTCTTGTATTCTACAGGAAATTTTTGGTTGCTTACCTGAAGATTTTTTACTTTGTATAAAATGTCATTTAGTCATTATTTAGTCAATAATAGTAATTGTATACATTTTTCTAACAAGAATGAATTAGGTTAAAACAAATTCCTTTACTCAAATACTCATTTAATGCAGGCCTACACAAAGTTCCCATAATTGAAATAATAATTTCTTTTATCATCTTTCCAGCTAAAAATGGAGGGTTTCTATGGGTGTGCTAGCTGGCCAATTTTATGAACTCAGATGCCATCAGAAATCATTTAAAATCATTTTTTGGACATTTAATTTTACTTTCAGAAACCTAATTTCATTGATTCCTTTTGACTGTTGAGGGAAAACTTATCAAATTCACTGTGTGTTTCAGAGAATGCCTCTTTACCTTGCTATCTTTATCACCTTAAAAATTTCTATATACAACAAACAAGTCAGCTTCTCCATTTCACTCCAAGGCAGCAGATTGCATTTCCCCTTCTGGTGACATCGGTGACACCTTCCTCCAATCCTTTCTCCTTTGCTGCTCTCATCCTTTTTTATTTCCATTCAGTTCTGTATCTGTGGCATGCATTTGCTTTGAATTTTAAAATGTGCCTTACTTAGCTTTTAACTATAATATACTTTACCATAAGATAATTAAATAATAAGTACATCAATGTGATTGCCAGTTTATGATTTATATCATTATCACTGAAATTCATGCAGTCTTCATAAGATATTCAAGTAAATACATTACAGTGTTCCTTAGGTGAATAGGAAGAAAAGGAATTCAAACTGAATCAACCCACTGACACAGAATAGATGAGTAGTATGTTTCTGTGTTGCACTTTCCGACAACACATGTATCCAAAATGCTCACTACAATGCCACAATGATATTGCACACAATTCAACAATTAAAGAAAAATGTAGTCCTACCAAACAATAAAGTTGTGTTTAGCATAAAATACTGTATACTGCTTGGGTTTTTAAAACTAAATTAAAATGAATTCAATTAAAATAGAATTTAAACATTTAATTCTTGAGTCATGCTAGTCACATTTCAAGTCTCAGGGCTCCTATGACGGCTATTGGCTACCAATTAGACAGTGAGGATGTAGATGATTGAAGGTGGGAAGGAGGGAGGGAAAAAGAGAGGAAAGGGCAAGTTCTTGCTTTAAACACTAAGAATAGTTAGGTTAAAACAAATTCCTTTACTCAAATAATCATTTAATGCAGGCCTACATGAAGTTTTTGGAATATGTGTTAATATCTTATTTCCAACATCCACAATTTTTCCTTAATCATCAAGTTAAAAATAATTGCCAACTATTTTTAAATTATTCACATGACAGCAAGCACTAATTAATGCATAATATAAACATAACAGACATGGCTGATTTTTCCACAAATCAAAAGTGCACATTTTAAACCCTTATGAAAGGCACTAGGTCTTAACATATGTTTAGACAACTACAATCCATAATGTCACTAACTAACCCAATCCTTTTGGTGGTCAACAGGAAGTTCAAATGCAGTATGTCCAATGTGTAAATCATCACTCTCCTCCCCCAAAACCACCCTGTTCCTCTTCATGTGTTCTTTATACCCACTATCTTACACAGTAACTGATACACATTAGGACTCTCAATAAATAGTTGCTGAATGATTAAATAAATGAACTTAATGAATTTAATTGCATATGTAAGCTGTAGTTCTTAAGCATTTTCACAAGTTGGTAAACTCAAATTTTATACAATGTTTTAAGTGTATACAAAACGTAACTTGTCATTTTAAATTTATAATGGAGGGGAAGGGAAAAGACTGTAAAAATAAATTCCATAGTAAGCCAAGAAATCTGATATCAACAATTGCATACCACACTGTAACTTCAAGCCAATCAGATGGAGTTCTCAAACAACATTATCCTGGGCTACATATTGCTACAAAAATGAGATCATTGCTTGTTTTTTCATTCATAGTATTTTACAGCTTAGTTTAAGAATAAGCGATAAGGGATCCATGATCTCTGTGAGATAATTCACAGTGCTTATTTCAATTTAAAGTTTATAAACAAAGACTTGACATATTATTTCATGGAATTGATCATTTGATTCATACTGAGAATCAAAAGAATCTGCTCAATATGATTTCTAGAAGATACTGTAAAAGAAGAAAATGAAAGTGTTTCTTTTGAAAGTAATGAAATATTACCCTATTTTTTTTTAATTCCCCTTTCCAGGTACAGTCTGCAATCAATGAAATAAATCAATATGGGTCAATCTCGATGAACTGAACCACAGTTGCATTTCTTTGGCACATTAACATTTCAACATGACTTCAATTATACGAGGGCATTAGATTTTCTCAGAACTTTTGTGAGGAGTATAGGACAGATATAGTTAACTTCATCTGTCTAACAAAGAAATGAAAGCACAAGATTTCAGATGACCAGGTTAAGTCACATAACTAGAAGCCAGGTCTCATGCAGACCTAGCACTCACTTCCACTGTACTCTATGGACAGCACAGACTAATATGAACAGGATTCTGTTGAGACAGAAGGGGAAATTCTCATCCAAAGGAAGGATAGTTGAAGGCAAAATGTAAACCCAGGGAGAAAACTTCAGCTTTTGAGTTGTTTAGACATAACATTTGGAGAGGGTAAAAAAGCAGTTCTAAGAAAGAGAAAATCCAAAATAATTCTGTTGCTGGTAGCACCTTGTAATTTTCAAGCATTCAACAACATGGGAAAGAGAAGGAGAACATGAGGTGACCTAAGTGAAATGGTTCACTTAATGAATTTGGACAAGCCACGTTTCCTCAAAGCATTCCATTAACCATGTTTTGTCCCTTCACTTATGTAAAAATATCATATTATATAAGTGCCTGTGTTTGGACATGTAGATAACTCAAATAAAGGTTCAGTGCCCATTTGGTTTTACAAAGTTATGGCATTTACTATACAAAGTCAGGGGCTTATTTCCTCCCTAATTCATTTGATAATTTGCATTGATGGTAATATGAGTTGTGTGTTTTAAGATATTATTTGTTTAGCCTAGGGATAATGTAAATTCTGAAATTTAAAATCTACAACTCTAAGGATCTGAGTAATAACACTCTATGTTTATATGTTGCCAAGTTAATGGTCTTTATATTTTGTTTTCTCTATACTTTTGACTACAACACTTTAAAAATATCCGAAGACAAGACCTCAAGTGAATAATTTTATGTATACCATGTCTGCTACCGGGGCCCTACGAGGTTTTTCTCCCTGCATACCACTGAATCCATCCTGTATACCCAACATTTGAAAGTAGTTTTCTATTTTACATTTTCTTAATTCTAATTAAACAAATCTTAATCTTGACTTTAATGGTTGCAATTATGATACTTCATTATGTTAAATGTTAGTTGCAACATAAGAATAAATTGTATAAACAGTTTAGCTGCAATTGCATGGTGTCTAACTGTACATTACTCATTAACAAGATGTGGGTAGCAGCAATTATAACATTTCCTCCTAATGTCCCCATTTATTGAGTCACAGCAGCAAGCCCCCTTTTCACAACACACACTGATTGACGAGAGCAGCTTTTGTACTCATGGAGAACAGGCATTATAACCCGCTGTGTGTCTCTAACTCAGATCGATGAAAGTACACATTAGCTCTTAGCCTCACAGGCCGGAGTTCTTGAAGGTCAAAATAGCCATCAGCATCACTGTAGGGTACAAAAATCATTTCACAAACTGTGAACAAAAACGACACAACTTGCTTTGCAGTTTGATTATTGTTTATAGATACAGCAAGCCAAGAATTAAAGCATAGCCTTGGGCCAGCATAATTATTTACAGCTGAAGACTCATATCATTATTAGCGTTCTCCTAATTGCTTGAAGTTATATCAATGTTAGTTGATTTAACACATTTTTTTATAACATGCATGGAAATTGTTTCCTCTGCATATGGAGTATCAGTTTAACTGGTAGATGGTTTCTTAATTTATCAAGGTTTTTATGTTTTCTTCTTATTCTAATTGTTCATTTTTCTTTGAGGGAGGATTTCCCCTTAGCTGTAACAAGGAGAAGAGTTGAAGCTAAGCTTCAATTTATCTACTGGGTCTTAATTCTAGCAAAACTACAATGGTTTGCTTCATTTTCATTAAAAATTGAATCCATAAAGCCACAACGCCATCTTCAATTAGAAAATGACTCAAACTTTCCTTCAGGTAGTTCACACTCATCTTTTGAGGGACCTAACCTGAAATTTTGTTCATCATTAAGAATAGAGCCATGTAGCTAACAAAAGCCTTTAAGAATACTGAAGTTATGGAACTTATCATGCAATGCAAAATCTCAAAATCTAGATCAATCCATCGAGTTATTTTTAAACATGCATAATGAAAGAAACTAATTTTATAGCTATAATATAGATGAAAACTTTTAGTCATATTGGGAGAAGAAAAATAAGACAAACATCCAGGCATATGGTTGTGGATTGACTTTGGAATTTGTAGGGGTTAAAATAGATTCCTCTTCTTTTTTAATGGTGTTTTGTACCCGGATACAGTCATTCTCTTCTTTTTTTGTAATATATTTTCTACCTATAGGTGGCGACACTTGTACTGTTTCCTTTTGAAGTGTTCCTTGATTGAGCCTAGAAACAAATGGACTGCTACAAGGTAGAGACCATAGCGTCAAATGCTTTCAAGACTAAAGATTTCAACAACCAAGCAGTCAATTCCTACAATATCCTTTGGCTGAGGGAACTAAAGCCCCAAGAGATTAAGCTACATGCCAAGATAACATAACTAGTCAGTGACAGAGCTAGGAAAATGAAGAAGAAACTAGATTCAGAAATAATAAACTGGAACAAACCATAAAATATATATACATTTTTAAAAACCTTAAGAACACTCACAAAATATAGTAGAGAACTCTATTTTCACCAAGCAGACTAGTTCCAGTAAGTAATATATATTTAAGCCCAAAGCCCAACACCCATTTTTTTTTCTTACTTCACAGTAAATGGCCCTCCAAAATATTATGATAAAAGAGCAGACAGAGGTCTTTCATTTGAGAAAACATAAATGTTTATGAAAATGCTTCCCAAAGGGAAATATCAATTTAATGGCTAATGTATGTTTTGCAAAATTGATCACCACCTGCAAATATGAAACTACTTGAGAATATCTGAGGAGACTGCTAATGGAGCTTATTGTTTAGAAATATGTGAAAGCAAATACCAAAGACTTTGATTCTGGGTCATGAAGGTGACCCAGAGATCTTAGGAAATTTAAGCTGTGATTGTTAACCTGCTAAAAGTTACCACATTACTAAACACTTGTGATCTTATCTAAGAGACATGTGGTAGGAATATTTCCAAAGATTTCTCAGGACAAGTTTGTTTTATCAAAGGGAATATTATTTAACAATTCTCTGTATTTTATGGGCCTTTAGCAAAACTTACACTGCTGCCTGGGAGAAATAGAGAACTTTAAAATGGTATTTTAGATTAATTCAATTTAGATTTTCTTTGAACAATTTACAGTCTCTCTAACAACCCTGGAGGATTGCTTCTGGAATGTGAAGTTGCCTCAGTCTCAGCTGTCCCATGGAACACAGTGCAGTGAAAATGGGAAGAAGGTGAGAGGTAGCAAATGTCTTGCAAAACCCTCATCTCTGATATGTAATGATAGGACCATCTTCCTTCCTCAGAGCTGAACAGTTCTTTTCCTTCTAAAGACAGAAATGACCTTAAACAGAGAAGATTAAGTTAGGCATAGGGAGGCCATTTTACACTGCTTTTTAAATCATACTGTGATACACAATTTTTTTGCAGTAATTTAAATATTGGGTTACTTTGCTTATATTTAGGAAGATATAAAAACAATCAAAATTAATCGGATGGAGAAATAAATAAAAGCAATGAGGCAAATTAAGTAGTTTTTAAATTCATATTCTCATTAAAATACTGGATTAAAGTATTTTCTAAAGGAGGTCCATGTTTTCCACAGACTAGGAAATTGATTTTCTCTTTTAGTCTTTCCTAACCATCCAACTTGGTTTTACTTTGTCAGGAACAAGTTTCATCTGTACAAATTAGGCGTCTCAACTTTCACCTTTAGGTTTGAGGTAAAATAACTGCTTGTTGTTTACTACTGACTAGTGTCTTTGCTCTACATCCTTGATTCATATTAAGTAATAAATGGGCTCATGTTTACTCTATCACGATGTAACGTAACAGGTAGATGTGGTGCAATGTTACTCAATTTTATCACCCATATTGTAGATGCCACTGAGAGACTGGAAAATCACTATTCTAGCAGGTCCCATTTTTCATAAAAATGTCTCATTTTATGAAACATGACTACACTTGAGGCAGACAAAGTTTTCATCCTGCAGTCCATTGCATACAATCTAATTCCTTAAGAACCATAAGATAAATGTTTACTTTTTAATCTGTGTTTAAACAGCCATCATCAAATAGTGTTTGCAATAAATGAGTCTACACCTCATGCTCATGTAAAAGGTCTACTTTCCCATCCCATTTTGCATTTCAGTCCATCTCTCCTGTTCTCAATGCTCCCTTTGGAAGGACTTCCAGTCCCAGTGCAGAGCGTTGGGGTTGGGTGATGGAGGAGGGTGGGAACAAGTCACAGAATCTTCTAGGTTAACAACACATGCTGGGCAGATAACATCTGCAGATAGTGACAGGGCAGGGGTGAAGGGTAGAAAGGCCAAGCCACAGAAGACTGGTGAAGCATGGGGAATGAGGGGGCTGTTGCAAGAGTTCTCTTGCATCCACTGTTTCCCACTGAATCATTAATTTGCAGCCTCACCACTTAACCTGGGCGGTGTAGAGCCATATTGTGTCTCCAACAACTGGATATTGTTTAACTTCTTTTTTTGACTTGCAGGGAAAAAAAGGACACTGATTGCAATGACATCGGATGTTTGAGCAATCTGATATGTGATGACTAACATGTCTACTACTTTTAACAGGTTTTGCTTTCCTCTCCTAACTGGAGCTGAGTGACACCGAAGTGAGAGAAAGCTAATATAGTAAATGGAAACTGCTGTCAGTAGGAACCAGATTAGTCAATCCTTATAGCAAAAGTGAATTTCAGATAACAGCTCAAGCATGACCACTCTGATCACAGCCTAGTGTTTATGTATACAGAGGAACAATGAAGTGGCCTGGCTATTACTGGAAATGCATTCCTCAAGCTTTCAGGCAATGCCAATCTTAAAATTGTGGTCAACTCATGTGGGAGAAGCAAGATCAACTCAGAATTCATTGCAGCAATTGTAATTAAATCACATATTTCTTCTCTCTCTCGCTCTCTCTCTCTCTCTCTCTCTCTCTCTCTCTCTCTCTCTCTTTCTCTCTCTCTCTTTCCATGTTAAACATATAGCTATTTAAACCACTGTGAACATGTCAGACCATATGACTGGAATTCTCTCAGGTAGAATCTTTTCATTTCTATCCCTGGAATCAAACCATGAAGAGGAAATAATGTTACACAAACTGTCCAGGCCCATATGGCGACTTTGCATAAAACCATACCAATCTTTGCAGAGATTTTGTTACTTAAAATGCTTGTAAACCCACAGTTTACATGGTGAAAGAGCAGGATTCATAAGCAAATGAGGAAAAAATTAACGTTATTAGTATTATGCAAATTAAGATACAAATACTTTTTCACCTACTAATTTTAAAACATTTAATGAGTACCCCTACTATAGTGGAAAACCAAGTTACGGTTTATTAATAATACTAAAAAGCATTGGAAGGATCTGACCTCAAGCTGCTTGATTTCATACCTAACTGGTTGAGTGACCTTAGGCAAGTTACTCAACTTTACCTCAGTTTCCTCAACAGAAAATGAGGACAACAATTCTACTGCTTCACTGTGTTGCTGTGAGCACTAAATAAAAAAATGCAGATGAAGCATTTAGCCAGTGCCTACCATTCGATACATGCCAGTTTGTTATGTCTATTAACACTATTGGTGTATTTTGCAAGCATTACCTAATGAATTCTCAGACATAATTCGTACTACATTATCATGGCAGCTCTTGGAAGAAAAGTCACATAATTAAAAATAGTCAAAGTTAAATGGTGATATAATGACATTTTTCTTTTTCAAGAAAAAACTGTTAACATTATTGTTGACAAAGCAGGCAAAAGTATATATGCAATTCTTGTTGCTAAATAATGTTGACTGGACCAATTTTATTCTCTGATAGACTGATTAAGGAGAAGAAATAAAATGGTTTTAGAGATAATAGCTTAAGAGAACAAGCAACATGAGAAGCCTCCTAAGCAACCTCCTCGACAATGAAAAAGTACCAAACACATTCTACCAATCAGAAATGTGATCTGGTTAACAAATTCACCTTTTAAAGAGCACATATCCATTGCCTGGCAGATATTTCCCATTAGTCATTCACATAACAGTATGAATTATTTAAACTGCTAGGTCAACATCTAGCTGAAATCAAAAGTCCTCAGTTGATAACACTTTTGATCAAGAAATAAAAGAAAACTTCTAAGAGATCCCTAGGCTTGTGTTTTTAAAAAGTAAGGAATTTTAGACAACCAGAAGTCTCTGTAAGGGCTGTGCTCGCTGTTTGAGTATGCCATCACACATAAATGTACCTCTTACCATAGAAACATAAAAACAAATGCTTTATTCTTAGGTGTCTCTTCAATGATTATCCTCCAGTTATTAATAGTTCCATGGATTTCCCTAAAAATATTTTTCTCGAGACTGTTGACAATCACCTTTATCAAGCAATATTGAGGGGGATTGGAAAGACAATCACTGACATGGTTCCCAGCCCAGGGTTAGCTATACTCAGGTGTTCCAGAAGTTAACACAGTCTCACACAAGTTCCAATTTATTCTCTACTACCTCAGTTGAATACCCAGGATTAATGTTTTGTGTTATCATAAAACTCAGTCAAGGCTAATTAATTTTTTCCAACTGGGCATTTTGTTTCACTTTAAAGTTTCCTAAATCATCAATGGCCGACATTTCTAAACTAGCTTCCACATTACAAGTAAAAGAATTGTAAGAGAGCTATTTCTGATTATGGGAAATCTCCATAAATAATGCTCCCAAAGTGATGAAGTACACCCTCAAGAAATATGGATAGACTGTTATTAAAAATGACACACACCAGTGGAAATTAAAAGTGGAGAGGGGGCGCTCACAAACCTGGCCCAAAGGAAGTTCTTGTGTTTAATCTCAAGAGTGAAAAGGGAAGGTCACCTCTTCTGACCAGTGTGATTTTTACTTAGGCATTTCCTGTCAGTGCATTTGCTTTCCAAAAGTTTCCGGGTTTTTTTCTATTTGAAATATATAGAAATTTAGTTGTCTGTGGCAATAAATATCTCTGTCCTCCACAGCTATCAATAGTCATAGAAATTTCCATTTTCATCTCATGTCGTTGTGATGAGCTTTCATATTTAGCTCCAAGCACTCTTCTCTTTTAAGCTAGATTCAAATGCTGTAAGACAATAATAACCATTAACTATTACTTTAACAATATCTGAGATGTAGCAATTAGCCCTTTCGCTTACTAGGAATCAAAAATTGCAACATTCAAGACAAGGCTTTTCATCTTCATTCGGTATCCCACCACTTTACTCAGCTTAACCAAATCTATACATAATGTCACCAGAGTCCCATCTTTGCAGCCATAAAACCACAATGTTTGGGATTCACCACTCTCTCTTATGTTAACAGCATGTATGTGGCATATTCTAATAATAAAAAAAAAATTCCCAGCCCTTTATATTCATTTCCTCTTTATTGTTTCTTTGCTTTGTAACTAATTGGCACTCATCCTCTCAGGATCCGCTGAAATTCTCCCTCCCACCTCTCTTGTGTCTCTTCTCTGGGTCTGCTTATTACCCCCAGGGAACCTCTGCAGATGGTGCCCACTGCCAACTTTGTTCACAGTATATCCCTTGGACGGGACCTTGTTTCAATTATTCTTATATCTCTAGCAGGGTAACTGCTTCTTAATAAACACTTGTTAGTTTTCATTAAGTTGTTGAATGACTGAATGAAAGAAAAAGAATCTACCACCCCTTCTCTTGGAGAACCTCAAGATACTACCTAGTTCTTGAGCATCATGAAAAATTACTGTGGAAGCAGCCTTGAGAGTAATAGAGTCAGAGTAACTTATGAACAGGGAGAGGAGTCCCATGTGGAGAACAAAGAACGCACATCTCACTGTTTCATTTACATAATACTTGCACAATCCTTCCATGCATTCTTTGTGTTAACTACATTTGATGTTTTAGCACATCCCATTCCCTTCAACTCTTTGCTCAAGTTATACGTCACACCTGGCATGTTCCACCACCCCCGCCGAGTCAAGTTCTCTTGTTTCAATCATTCAAACAACCTCTGAAATCTTATTTCCTCCATTAAGCTTCTGACTAATTGGAAAAGAGGCAGCAATTTCCCCTTGAAGGGCATTTCCCACCATTCTGGGTCCTCAGGGCTCCGTGTCAAGGGCCTGATTCTCTGGGCACTGATTCATTGCTCTGAAGACTTTCTGCTTTATACAGAGCTTTCTGCCTGAAAAGGTAAGTTCAGATAATAGAGAATTTTGAACAGTATCTTAAATTTTTCCCTGGAAAAATAAAGCCTTAATAAATGCTTCAAATGAAGTGAGATACTAAAAATTTTCAAATTGCCAATTTTTTTTTCTTTGGCTCAAGTTCACCTAGAGTCAATGATTCAGTAATAGAGATAGTTTTAAGATTAAATGCTATTGATATTCTCATTCTGATACTACTGTTGATACGGTAGAATTGAAAGTTGAAACTCTGAGTAGCATTATCTGGGATCATTAATTCGTAAAGAATGGGGAGGTCTAGGACAATACAGGTTAGTCTTATACTAAAATATGAAATTTCATTCTCTCCCGGAACATGCACTTCTTACTCACATTTTACAAATGAGGACACTATGACAGCTTAGATAAAAAATTTTACACTTGATCAAAAGGTATACCCCAAACTGAAAGCCCAGGCCCCTCCAGCTTTCAGTCTTTCAGCTCGGACACATCATCTCACCCCAAAGAAATATATTAGAGTTAAATATATGAGGAAGCATTTGTATAAGTCATATAATGGCACCTGTTTATTCTTTGATTTGTGAAGTTGGAATCACCCATCATCAATACAGCTATCAAGACTAATGTAGGGCATTCTGTCTGTTCAAACTACAATGGGAACCATAAAAAGAAGGACATAGTCAATTTCAATTTCTTTTCAACACCTTTCCTCAGGACACACCCTTTTTTTTAACAAGATGCCATTATTCTGTACATCTATAAATGCAAGTCACTGACATGCATTGATATGCTATATGAATGCTCCTTTGATCTTCTGCAAAGTGTTACAGTAACCACAAAGCAAAAGGAAAAAATGAATGGGGAGAAGCCCGGAGGAGCAGTGTTTTATAAATCAGAATTTCCATGCAATTTATAGATGAGTTCACTGGGTACCATGTTAGAATATAAATGCCTAGCAACAGAAATGGCATAACTTGTAATTTTTCTATCTGAAATGTCTACACAAACCATTTGTTTAAATGGAACTTGTTGCTATCTCCTACCCACTTGGACATATTGAAGCAGATACTCCCGCCTTTAAACTACTTGTTGATCATGTTTTACATGCCATTTTTGCAGTCATATTTCAGGCCATTGGATGAGTGCAATGAAATATGTTAGTACACTTAAAACAAGTTCTGCAGCTTCTAAAAGATCCTACGGGTCAAACCAGGAGTAGATGCCAGAATTTGACATCATTTGATTCTAAAAATAAAATATCTATCCTTCAAATGCGTGATTGGGTTCAGTGGGTTTTCCCTTCGTTTTGTGCCAGCCATGGTAACTTCTTAAAAAATATATCAGCTTACTGAGATATAATTCACATACTGTACAGATCACCCATTTCAAATGCAGGCTTTAGAATTCCCACAGAGACGTGCATAGCCACAGTAACTTTTTATTTGGCTCTTTCAGAAATGTAAGAAGTTGATATTTGTATAAATTGAAATCTTGGTGAATTCATTTAACCCATGTTAAAGTTTAACTAGACATGCCAACCTTTTTGCTCTTCTTTTACTTTTGAGATAAAAAACACATTATGAAGTGAATGAGAATTAGCCTAGCCATTAGACTGATGATCACCAACAGTATGAAGAGCAGACTGAGTGGCATGTACAATATCAATTAAGGGCTCCAGATGCTGTATCTCAATTTGTCATCAGAACAGCCCAGTGAGGTAAATGCTGTCATTAGCTCCATTTTATAAGCAAGAGAACCAAACCTTAGAGTGGGTAAGCTGCTTGTCCAAGGTGAGCTAGAAGGAGATGGAAACAGAACCATCCACTTAGAACTACCTATCAAGCCCACACTTCCTTGTCCCACAATCTGTTGCCTCAACTGTTACAAATTAAGAAGCTCTGAGAAGGTCAGAGTGCTAAGCCTCCTTATGCAATGCACCATACGAATATATTCTTTCTCTCACAGAGAGAAAGCAGCACAGTGTGGTGTTAGAAGTATAGCCTTAAAGCTTAGCTTCCCCACTTACTAGCTTTGTGACTTTCAAACAAGTTACCAAACCTCTCTGTGCTTTATTTTCTTCATTGGTAAGACGGGATATTACTATTAGTATTCAATTAAAATTAAGTGAGGGATCAGCACATCAATTATCTTTTACCTAGTAAACAGAAATCTGCTTTGTTCACAGAAAAAAGGCTAACATGTCCAGATAAAATCCTGTCTTGTAATTTTCCCAAAGAATGTGGTAACTTTTGGGAACCAATGAGGCCCCAGCTACCATTTTTCTATTTATAATCTGATGTAAATTGGACAAGCATTAAAATTATTCTAATAATGTCCTAAGAATAGTTGTGTTGAGCAATTTTTTGAGTTCTAAAGCAGTGGTTCTCAGCCATTTGGGGGTGAAGGCTCCTTTAAGGATCTGATGAAAGCTGCTGTGAGTCTTCTTCTGAAAACCTCACATACGCACACACAGGAAAGCTTCTGCATATAATTTCAGGGATTCAAACATCCCTAAGGATCCCCGTAGGGAAACCCTGCCTCACAGGGGTCCATGTTCCAATCAGGCCCCATGCTGACCAGTTGGAGGACCTTGGAAAAGGATTTCAGCGACTCCACACTAAATACTCTTACCCTTTGCTTAAAATAGGAGGATTAGAGCAAAAAATCTCTAAAATTTCTTTTAACTCTAATTCTATACTTCTAACTTCTGAATTACATAACAAGTTCAGTTAACCAACCAGTTTCAGTAATTTATTCTTCTTCTCGCTAGGTTTCTTGATTAATATTGATCTTACTTTAGTTACTGGTGCCAATTCTGAAGAAAATGGAAAATTACCCTAATCTTTATAGACATCTTCTAGATTTTGAATTTCTAATTCACTGCCCAATTTCACCCAGTTTTCTGTAAGTGAAATTTACATCTTTATGTACTCTATACATTATTTGATTATTAATGCACAAATCATGATCTGAGCTGCCTACAGATAGAGTACATGGATAGGAATTGAATGCTTCCTCAAAATTCTCATCAGTTTGAAGGTGCTAGTCATCTTTTTTTTTTTTTTTGGTATCATTAATCTACAATTAAGTGAAGAACATTATGTTTACTAGGCTCCCCCCTTTACCAAGTCCCCCCCACAAACCCCATTACAGTCACTGTCCATCAGTGTAGTAAGATGCTGTAGAATCACTACTTGTCTTCACTGTGTTGCACAGCCCTCCCTGTGCCCCACCTCACATTATACATGCTAATCATAATGCCCCCTTTCTTCCCCCCCCACCCTTATCCCTCCCTTCCCACCCATCCTCCCCAGTCCTTTTCCCTTTGGTAACTGTTGGTCCACTCTTGGGTTCTGTGATTCTGCTGCTGTTTTGTTCCTTCCGTTTTTCTTTTGTTCTTATACTCCACAGATGAGTGAAATTATTTGGTATTTGTCTTTCTCTGCTTGGCTTATTTCACTGAGCATAAAACCCTCTAGCTCCCTCCATGTTGTTGCAAATGGTAGGATTTGTTTTCTTCTTATGGCTGAATAATATTCCATTGTGTATATGTACCACCTCTTTATCCATTCATCTACTGATGGACACTTAGGTTGCTTACATTTCTTTGCTATTGTAAATAGTGCTGCAATAAACATAGGGGTGCATCTGTCTTTTTCAAACTTGGCTGCTACATTCTTAGGGTAAATTCCTAGAAGTGAAATTCCTGGGTCAAATGGTATTTCTATTTTGAGCTTTTTGAGGAACCTCCATATTGCTTTCCACAATGCTTGAGCTAATTACAATCCCACCAACAGCGTAGGAGGGTTCTCCTTTCTCCACAACCTCACCAACATTTGTTGTTGTTGTCTTTTAATGGTGGCGATCCTTACTGGCGTGAGGTGATATCTCATTGTGGCTTTAATTTGCATTTCTCTGATGACAAGCAATGTGGAGCATCTTTTCATGTGTCTGTTGGCCATCTGAATTTCTTCTTTGGAGAACTGTCTGTTCAGCTCCTCTGCCCATTTTTTATTGGATTATTTGCTTTTTGTTTGTTGAGGTGCATGAGCTCTTTATATATTTTGGATGTCAACCTTTTATTGGATCTGTCATTTCTGAATATATTCTCCCATACTGTAGGATGCCTTTTTGTTCTATTGATGGTGTCCTTTGCTGTACAGAAGCTTTTCAGCTTGATATAGTCCCACTTGTTCATTTTTGCTTTTGTTTCCCTTGCCCGGGGAGATATGTTCATGAAGAAGTTGCTCATGTTTATGTCCAAGAGATTTTTGCCTATTTTTTTTCCTAAGAGTTTTATGGTTTTATGACTTACATTCAGGTCTTAGATCCATTTTGAATTTACTTTTGTGTATGAGGTTAGACAATGGTCCAGTTTCATTCTCCTACATGTAGCTGTCCAGTTTTGCCAGCACCACCTGTTGAAGAGACTGTCATTTCCCCATTGTATGTCCATGGCTCCTTTATCATATATTAATTGACCATATATGTTTGGATTAATATCTGTTCTCTCTATTATGTTCCACTGATCTGTGGCTCTGTTCTTGTGCCAGTACCAAACTGTCTTGATTACTGTGGCTTTGTAGTAGAGTTTGAAGTTGGGGAGCAAGATTCCCCCAACTTTATTCTTCCTTCTCAGTATTGCTTTGGCTATTTGGGGTCTTTGGTGTTTCCATATGAATTTTTGAACTATTTGTTCCAGTTCATTGAAGAATGCTGTTGATGATTTGATAGGGATTGCATTGAATCTGTATATTGCTTTGAGCAGAATGGCCATTTTGACAATATTAATTCTTCCTAGCCAAGAGCATGGAATGAGTTTCCATTTGTTAGTGTCTTCTTTAATTTTTCTTAAGAGTGTCCTGTAGTTTTCAGGGTATAGGTCTTTCAGAAGGTGCTAGTCATCTTTAACCCAAAATTGATTTACTTGGTAGACAAAAGAGGAGGAGAAAAAGAGAAACTACACACCTTTTATTATCCCAGTACTTAAATATACCACAGAGGACCCCTGTATATCACTAAGGTTTAAGTGTAATTATATTGATAATAATATACTATCCACATTTTTATATTTTTGTTTATCTGTAAATTTCTGTTATGTATATCATCTCAATGATCATGACCTTCTTTTTATTTTTCCTTTTATCTTGGAATAAATTCAGATTTACAGAAAAATCGCTGAGACAGCACAGAGGGTCCCCAGAGACCCCTCACCCAGTCCTCCCCAACTATGTTAAAATCTTACACAACTATAGTACATTTGTCAAAACTAGGAAAGTAGCAGCGGTCATACTATTTACTAAAATATACACTTGTCTCAGTTTTCTACAGTTTTTCTACTAATGCCCTTTCCTCATTCTAGCACCCACCTCAGGACACCACATTGCATTTATTCCTGGCACCTCTGCGGGCCCCTCCCGTCTGTGACAGTTGCTGTTTTTCCTTACCACTCATGAGTTGGCACTTTTGAGGAGTGGGGATCAGGTGGTTTACAGAATGGTCCTCAGTTGCATTTGTTATTTACTCATGAGTAGACTAGGGTTATGCTTTTGGGGGGAAAAATACTGCAGAGGTGAAGTGCTTGATTCATTCCATAATTTCAGCTGGGTGTATAATACCAACATTACTTGTTCCTGGTGATGTTGACCTTGATCATCTGGTTAAGGTTATATTTGCCAATTTTCCCACTTACAGAGTTACAGTTTTTCCTTTCCTTACCCTGCTCATTGGAAGCCCGTCACTAAGCACAGTCCATAGTCAAAGGGAGAAGGATTAAGCTCTGACTTCTGGAGGAGGGGTGAGTGTACTTATGATATTTGAAAGTCTTCTGTAGACAGCCACGTTTTAAAGCATATACAACTGCTTCCATTTGGATAGATGAAGCCCGTGCTCTGACTCTCCAAATCATGCAGCTAGGACACAGTAGAGCTAGTTTTTAAAACAGTCTTTCTCATTACAAATCCATGCATTTTTCCACACCACTACATCTCTGTTTAGGAAAAACGGTTTATCCTGTGTTTTAATGGGAGTTGGTCAATATGCACTTTAACTTTTTATTTGTTTCTGTTTTTGTTTGGCAACTGAAGTACCATTTAGCTGATACAACTTGAATTTTGCCAAAGAGGCACATGTGGTTTCCAAAATCTACTTTGAGGTTCATCATGCCATCCGGGAGGCTGGTTTTCTCGCAGTCCAATATACCCTCATTCCAGGCACTAGTCAGCGTCCTGTTTCCTCAAATAGACCTTTTCCTATTACAAGACTATACATTGTGAATAGAGATTTCATCTTTTTATAACATTAATAAAAGGCAGAACTAACAGTCCTAGACCTTGCCTCAGATTGAAGAAAGACTTTGTGTCCTCAAACCCAGTTTGTAACCCACCAAGATAAATCTCCACCAAAACAGACTTCCAGGACTCCATAGTGTTCTGAATTATCTAAGCAATCCAGGCAGATGTATGGACAGAGGTTGTTACCTGCCCAACATCAGCGGCATTCTACATTTTGCTTTGGTTGCAGACACCAGGCTTGGGAGACCTGTCAGCTGGTAACGATTTTCAGTCACCGCACAGGGAGGCCAAATTGTAACAGGTGACACAAAGGGGAAAGATTGCATATCAGGTTACTAATTCCCGAGAGCTACCCCAGGTCACTGGACTTCCCACGTGTGAAGTTAAGGAATTTACAGACATTTTAAAATCAGCATTTCTTCTGGCACAATAACTTGTCTTATCAGTCACTCAAGTAATGTTTAATAAGCATTCCCCTGCTTGTGGTGATTCACTAAACCCATGGGAGACTTAATCCAGAATGACAGGGTCTCCGCCCACCAGGCACTTACAAAGACAACAGACCTACACATAATGGGAGACATTCCATCTAAACACGACAAGGGATGGTTTGTTTCACGTTGGCTATTTTGGGGGGTTCTCAGCTTTTGTTGTCTACTTTAGAGGTGGGGTTGTGTGAAGTGTGAGGTGTGTATATGAAAAAGAATGAGGGGCAAAAATACAAGCACTAAAATTCTAAGGAACTAGGAGAAGAAAGCAGACTTCGGTGGTTGTCAATTGAAGGTTTCAATATTAAGTTTAATGAATATCTCCCACCCCATGGCGTGGTGTCCCTCCCAGAAAAAATGTGGAGGTCTCACAAAGTGGAAGCATCAAACACCAAAGTCAACATGGACTGAACCCATACATATGGTCTCACAATCTCCACCTCTGTAATTTTCTGCCCTGCTGTACCCTGACCCCTTGTCTTGCAAGTATTGTTAATGCACCTTATGATGGGGAATCACACGCCCTAAAGAGAGGCAGCAGTTGGGGTTGGTGGCTTCTCCTGATAAAGCTCCCCTGCTTGTTGCTCCAGGTCTCTCCCTCTTCAGTCTAATGCGAACTACTAGTTATGGAGTCAAAGACTCATCTCTACGGGATATTTTACCTCTCAGCCTCAGTTATCCCATCTGTGAACTATAGATAATATTCAGGTCCATATCATATCACAGTTTTCTGTAAGAATTAAAAAAAAGAAATCTATGTCTAAAAGCATTTTGTAAACTGTGAAACATTATCCACACAGAAGGGAACATTAAGGGATTTTATATTGGAGCATGTATATGACCTTGATATAGTCTCTGATCAAATGGCAATCACCATTTTAGATAATTTTGGAAATTACTAATTTAGATAATCACCATTTTAAGATAATGCCTGAGAAGAACGAGCTTGTTTGAGCCATACATTTAATTTTCTCATGAATTAAACTACTGATTTATTTTCAGAGATCTTTAAAATGGACTCTACTAAAATAAAAATGAGTTGCATATTATTGTATCTGTAATAAATGAAATAAAATAAAAGGCCAAGCAAGAGTCAGCCCATTAAATTGGAAAACACACGGGTTTTCTCATTTTTTTAATTGTGGTTAAAGATATATACCAAGAATTTATCACTTTAACCATTCTTAAGCATACAATTCATACTCTTGTACAACCATCATCACCATCTGTCTCCAAAACTTGTTTATCTTCCCCAAATGAAATTTTGTACCCATTGAAAACTAGCTCCCCACTCCCTATAGCCCTGAGAACTGTCATTCTACTCTGTGTGTCTATGAATTTGACTATTTTAGGCACCTCATATAATGGAATCATCCAATATTTGTCATTTTGTGACTGGTTTATTTCACTTCCCATATGTCTCAATGTTCATTCATGTTGAAGTATGAAACAAACTTAAAGTTTTTGTGTAAGAAAACCCAGAGCTTGAATTTGATCTCTACCACTTCCAGCTATGAGAAAAACTATAGGTGATTTAACCAAAAACTAAAATTGTCAAGGAAATAATGTGGTCCAAATGGTGAACTGAACTAGTTAGAATACGTGAATACACATACACAAACACATACTTGCACACAAACACAAACATACCAGAGCAGATTCTCTTCTGGAATTGCTATATTTACACACCTGTTCTCCTCAATACAGGAGCAAAAACAACTAAACATTTGAAATCAGCAAAAATCTTCCAACAGTGACCACTGTTGATATTTTCTGCAGGCTGAGTTTAGAATTTGCCTTTGGATGGTTCTATTTGCTTACCTAACAAGTGTGTGTGTGTGTGTGAGAATAAAACAATGCCAAATTAAAAAGCCAGAAATGAATTTGTCCTAATTCTAGCTTTTAACATGCATAATTAAACTTTCATCTAGCGCCTCTTTTAATTGGTATATCACAAGTTCTTTGCAGGTGTAGACAGTTCAAAAATGTATAGAGAATTGGGGACAAGAGGTAAATTATACTTGTTAAAAATTATTCAGAAGAAGGGCATAAAAATTCATTAAAGGAAACACCTCAAGGAGAAAAATCTCTTCTGAACCCTTCACTGTGTATATATTGGATTTAACACACTTAGGGAAATAGCATAAAACATTAAACAAAAATTAAACATGGAATTAATACACCAGGAAAGCCTTATCCAAAGGCACCTATAAAAATGCATATACATATATATATATTATGCATTAAACATATTTATTAAAATATATATATTCATTAAAAGCAAATGCACTAGGTAAAATTACTCCCCACCGACACATTTTTCCTGTGGCTGAGTGGCAGATTGCTTTCTCCCTTACAGTCATGGGAGGGCCAAAGGCTGCCCAGATCAACTTGCAGGCGTCACCAGCTCTTTTCTGCCTAGCAAGGTTTGGCTTCTATTCCTAGCCATTATGAGATTACCCCCCATTTGCAACAAGCAGCCTTTCCTTATCAGGTTTAGTCAACAGTGATCCTACTACTTTGAAGGCAGAACAAAAATGTCCCTCCATTCATCTGCTGGGAAAAAACACTTAAAGGTTATTGTGCAAAAGAAATCATTTTTACTTTTTTAACAAGGTATGTTACCCTAAAGCTGAGGACTCAATCCTGTCTGTATGTCAGGCTCCCTTGCAGAGCTTCTTAAAAACATTCAAGTCCAGGTCCCAGCCCTCAGAGATTTTATTAATTGTCTGGATGGTACCTGGACATCGGAATTTTTCAAAGCTTCCCTTGTGATCTTAAATGCGTCCATGTCTGGGAGCCCCTGCAATAAAGCTACCCAGATGTTTTTTGTTTTTCACATTGTTGTTTGCCCTCTCCTGGTGTCTATCACCAATCTGCCCCAACATTCTATCCTATTGTAACAGCCGTGTTTCCATGTGACAGTCATTTCCAAGGAGATGACACAAATTCTATCTTCACTGATCTTCACACTAGGCCATCCACATGGCTGTGCCCCTCTCTGGCCACCCTCATGTCGCCACTTCCACAAGCTGGTGGTTGGCTCATCCAGAGTCATGTCTGCTCCTGTTTACACCACGTGTGCTGTATTTATAATGATGTGATCGGATTTGTATATTTACTGAACTAAGTATGGGTGCCAAAAGAGAAAGAGTACTTCAGTGAAAACTGAGATGAATACTTCGTTCAAATAAAGGCAAGTCACTAGGAAAAAATGTTGTCAAATTAGATATGGATGACAAACTGTAAAGTCAAGGAGAAAACAAAACTTAGAAAAGTAAATAAAATCTAGACAGTTTTTGTACTTATCTTGTTCTACTTTAAAGAAACATAAACTAGAAATCATAAATGAAGCTTTAAGTGTGTGATTTATCCAAAAAGAGAGCAAGAAAAAAGGAACTCCAATCATGTCCAACAAATAAATTAGCCTTTTTATCTCAACTAACTCACTGAAAGGAACGGGTTCACAAGTTATTTATCACTAAGGAAAAAAAGCACATACTTGTATGAGCAATAATGTTAAATAAATAATCAGAAACACCAAGAATACTGAAAGAATTAAGGACTATGACACATGAATAAATCTTACCTGCCACGTATGACTGCTTAAGTAAAGGCTTAAGAATCCCTGCTTTAGGAAGCAACTTGTAATCCACTCTATGTATTCAATGACTTACCAATGATGAGAAAAAAAAAAAATCAGTTTAAAACTGCCGATTTTCTGAATAGTAATCAAATAACTGAAAAAAGTTTCCAAGGAAGTTAATGGGGTGGGAAGACATCAAGGGGAAGAAAAACACACGAGGTAGCAGATGAGAAGTCTCCATGTAAAGTGACTTCACCCTTTAGGGATTTTTCTTAAGGCAGCACTCCCTGCAATTCACCCCCTGAAAGGGCTCCTCTTGGGGGTGCACGTTAATTCCACAAACAAAAGTTCTTAACTTATCACAGGGAACAGTTCATGCACTGTGTGCATCTGGTTCAACAGATATTAAATAATAGCCCAGTTGAAAAGAAAAAGACAAATATTGGATGAGTGTGACAAAGGTTCCATTCTGTGTAAATTTTTGCAGATAAAGGTATGTGACCCTTACAGTGATTTCTTTCAGTCAGATTTTAATGCAAAACCGGATATTTTTTGACAGAGTAAAGTCCGTAAAAAGCCCTCATTTGAAGCTTAGGATGGATTTGTCATTATATTCTAAGTCAATGCCTTTGTATAAGACTTAACAACATATTAACATTGCATGGAAAGAAGACATGTTTCTACAAGTAGGTTCTTCATGGAGCTCAGAGTAGCAGGCAGAAACATCTGCCCACACTCAGCCACACACGCAAACACACACACATCCTCCTGGTGTAACCAAGTGAAAAAGTGGCATCTCTGCCTTCATATTGCATCTGCCTCCTTCGTTGCCTTAATCTTTGGGTCAAAAAGCCCTGTAGCCTGAGGCTCATTAACCATTAGAAGGAATTTTGCTCGTGACTTAAGATAGATGCAACTAGCCCCTTACCCAGAACTCACCACCTCCAAGGAGATAAAGAAGGATGTATGAAAATGACAATTGGATTGTCAAGGACTTAAAGGAGCATCCTGTCCAGACCCCTATCAGTGAAATGACTGGAGTCAGCCAGCCAAGGACAAGGAGTCTCATTACCCTCCTCAGACCCTTGCTGATGTCCATATGTCTGAGGGAGCATCACCTCCTGACCACAGCCTCCTCATCCTCCCCACCTCCTTAATACAAAAGAAGCTTGAAATCAACCCTCAGTTAAGATGGTTCTTTAGGACATGAGTTCACCATCTTCTCAGTCTGCTGGCTTTCTGAATAAAATTGCTTGTTCCAACACCTCATCTCTCGACTTACTGGCATGTTGTGTGGCAAGTGGCATGGGCGTGGACTCTGTGAGACTGAGAAAATCTTAAACCTTAAAACTTCAGGAGGCTTTATAGGAAAATTAAACAAGGTTAGTCCTTTGGACATTTTTTTCCTCTGTATCTGTAATTTCTCCATGGTTCCTGAAAAAAACCTTGCTCATTGTACCATCTGTACACATACATCCATACACATGTATTCATTTGTGTAACAGAATTCCACAGATATGATACACTGGACACTCTGAAAAAATTAACAGTCTCTAGAAAACCAGAAGATCACGAGACTATTATCCTGATAGTGTTTTTGCCTTTCACTTTTACAGCAAAGGGTCCTAAATAATAAGCATGATGAAATTTCTTAGCCTTTATTAAGGACCTACCATTTTCAGTAGGATAATAAAACATAGGTTCAAAGGCACATTCATTTTAAAGGCACCTTTACACTCACACTAGGTTCGAGGCCCAGATGAGGTGAAGCATATAAAGATGAATTACACATGACCCCTTATTTCCAGATGGTGTTTGCTTGTTTAATCTCCCTGGGACCATGCTCACTAGAGCACTCAGTTTCAAAGCATCCGGCAGCCACTTTGCTATCAAAGGGCCCCAGGTGTCAGAAAGGGTGAGAGAGTAAGGAAGACGGGATCCACAGTAATGCTGAGCCCTCACAGTGAGACAGGTAAGCTCTTGGATTAAAGCTTTCCAGTCCTCTGCTCATCTTTCCCACGTTCCTGCCTTAAAGAAATAAGTGAATTCCTTAAGTGGCACAGCTGCCAAGAAAAGTATGTCATGATGATAAAATATGATCATACACTCCGTGTGTTTCCTGTCGTTCTCAGCAGACATGCATTGGTGTTAACTTTGCAAATACTGAAGACTACAATAAAAATATTTGTAGTGTTCAAATTGAGAATGGCAAACATGTATGACACACATTGTCAAGCATCCCATGTTGAAGGGTGAGGGGCACATGACCAATCAGAGCTTCTTGAAGCATAAACTGAGCTGAATGGCTTAACCACTTGCTCACCAACTACTGGCAAATCAGTGGAAGGTTTGAAACAGGAACCCTATGTCTCATGTCTAGTCATTCCATTTATTTGTTTTTCCAATTTTTGAAATTATCCTTTATAAACTCACCCCAGGAACCACATACAGTTAGAATTATAACAAATAAAACACGCTTGAAACAGCAGTAAGAACTCATACTAATTTATTTAAAGCAGTATATCTCTTAACACTTGATGTCAGTTCTCCACAGAAGACAACAGCCCTTTTGAAGGCGGCCCTGGGAGGCGTGCCGAGCACAGTCTGAGCAGCTATATGAACAGCCCTACTTGGCAATGTTTGCTGTATTAGCTGGTCTAAACTAGAGGACCCTGTGTCAAAAGCTGACCTGCCGAAATGATAGTTGATGTTTCGTGCAGTAATGTCTTGACCACACTCTGTGAATACCTTCTGGTGACATCTATCAATGCTTTCTTTTGACTGAAAGCTTCTCCCTCAAATTTCCAAGTACTGTGGGGAAAGGGGGTCTGGGTGGCAGGTAACTCCCAGGATAGTGATTACTGACCAGTATTTCACAAATTTTGAAATCTCCAGTTATCCCACTGGTCCTTAAAAATGGATTTTAGTTCCTTTACCAAGAAATAAAAAAAATCTTTATGATCAAGGTTTGCTTATTATTAAAAGGTGTAAACTCTATGGAGATAATTGATCTTCTTTGAGAAGTGGATTATTGGTTTAATGAATAGAAGTAGTTCTGTTTCGACATTATTGCATGCCAAAAACAAACAAAAGGGAGATTTTCCTAGTTGCTTCCAATCATAACAATAAAAGCGTCAAGGATTAGAAGACACAAATGCTTGTTCGGCTTATTACAAATTAATTTCAACCTAAATATTTGGGTATATCTTCTAAAGCCCCCCAAATCCCTGATAGAGCACTTTGTTGTAATAACCACTCATAGAAAATTAGAAACTGAAATTAGATAGAAAATTTACACATTTTGGTAAACAAATCAAGGTCGGGTAAAAAAATCTGAAGTCTCAAAGGATTCGTTTGTCCAATATATTGGAAAAGTATGTCTAGCTTCAAAGATTGAACAATTTCTTTTGAAAGCACTTATTCAACCATCCAAAAATTCAAACAGATACTTGAAAATAGCATTCCATTCAGTTCTATAAATGTTATAGAACAAATGGATTTCTCCTTTAAAAAAGTATTACAATTCACCAAACAGCTTCTGAAACTAAGAGGGAACATTGACCAAGATGAAAAAGAAATTAGACATATCTTTATATTTACATTTCAGAGACAATTTGATTTTCCATATTAAGACAAAAAATAGGGCATATGAATGAATAATGGAAAAGAGAGTTACTGCCATGCTGATGGTTTCATTGGGGAACCAAGGTCAGTGGGACAGCATCAAGCTAGGTGTGGGTTCCACACCTGCTTTTGACCATCTGCTGTGTAAGTTTTCTGAGCCCCAGTTTCTTCCGTGGTAAACAGAAGGGTTTGAACTAACCTGGAGTCTCTTAAGTTGTTAGCGGAGGGCAGGGGCAAGGAAGGAAGGTGGTTGTTTGTTTGCAGAGGGATAGTAGGACTATTTCAAAATATAACTTCCAAAATCCTAAATTCTTGCTCTTCAAAATATTTTCCACCTTTCTCTGTTTGAGCATCACTTTACCTATGCTTGCATCCCTCAGGTGCTGACACCTAAAAAAGGAGACATTTCCTGGAAATGACATTGAATATCCTTTAAGTCATACAATTCTATCACCCCTGCCACCTCTAAAAAAGAAATTCATCTACAAAGGAAAATATTCATGAGATGTTAAATAAAAACAGTGCCATATAAAACATAACTAATGTGAGCAGAAAAAAAAACAATAAAATGTTAATGCTACTTACAGGTAAGTTTTTATTTTTATATGCTTTTTGTCTAATTTCTGTGAGTAAAATATATTAATGTATAATAAATGTATAATAAATAATATTTATTTGTATTATAAATATAAAATTATTATAAAAAATAATACTTTCAATGTGCTTTTTATCATTGGGTCAAATAAAACAATAAATAAGATGCACACTCATCCAAGCTTACATTGTAACAAATGAACCTTACACATTGTAAAAAATGAACTTTACACAAAATCTCAAACCTTGGGAAAAGGCTTCATTCTCTTCCTGTGTCAACAGATAGTGGCTGCACTGGTTATGGTGGGGATTTGATAATATGGGTAGCTGCTAGGCCACTGTGTTGTATACGTGAAACCAATTTAAGATTGCTTATGAGTGAAACTTCAGTTAAAAAAAGAAGAGTCTTCATGAATTAGTTCTGTTTATGCCTAGTATGCATCTTACCATACAACACTAAACACACGCAAACACACGCTCAAACACTCATAGATCTATCCAATGTCCCATGTCAGGGAAGAAGCCACCTGAGCTTCTTGACATGATCTCCAGGAATTTTCTGGTCTTGGAATGTTCTCAGTTACCTTGTTTCAATAATGCCTTTCCTGCTCATTCTCAACCGGGCCAACCTTGCCTCCAGCAGACTTTTGCTGGCCACCGATCCCTTAAGGGTGATTGAGGTATTCTCCCACGCATCCCAACAATTCCCTGTACTTATTCCTAACGTATCACATACCACACTACTTTGCAGCCCTCCCCTATACTGTGTACCCAGTTCCTTGAAGACAGGTATTTTCTTCAGAGTTGTACCAACAAGAAATAGCAAGTGTCTAGCAAATAGTAAATATTCTGTAAATAGGACTTTTAGAAAGAATGAGTGAAACTCTGTTCAGAAGTGATTTTTAAGTCACTTAAAACCCAATTCCCACGAATCCTAGAACTTTTCTTCTATCTGCATGGACACTATCTTCAATATTGTGGTTTACATTCTCCAAAAGAAGAAACCACAAATTTGCCTCTTCCCACTCTGCATTTTTCCCCTTGGAGTAGAATCTTGTTTCATATCAAAGACAGTTATTCTAGGGGAGAAACACCCACAAAACAGAAAAATCTAGAAAGGTAGAAATCCAGGGCATCCTCTTAATTTTTGTAGTGTGTAAACATTTCATTTGCCTATTCATTGCATGTGTGTTTACTCATCCTCACTAAGCTCCAAGCCCGTAGGCACCATACCTGTTTCCTTCACCAGAACCAAGTAACACCCAGAGCAAAGATAGTGGTCAGATAATATTTGTGATGGACAAGTATTTCTTGGTTAGTTATGCTGCCTCAACCACTCTGGAACATTAAAATCAGCTGAGAATGAAGCAACTAGTTTTCTATATTTGATAAGCTCATAAAAAAAAATCAGGAAATTATGGCTAGAATCATTCCAAATATCCTTGATTCTACTCAATTAAATTTTTTATAACTTAAACTGCACTTGCTTTTTAGGTAAATAGATGATCTTTAATTTTATGTTACAAAATCTAGCTCCTAACCTAGATGGAAAGAAAGCCAAATTAGCAATTACTGCAGATCCTAAAACCTGGAATAATTAATCAGCTCCTGAGACCCAAGGTAAACTATTAGTGGTACGTGTATATGTTCATATGCAAGCCTGCATATTGATGTCAATATGATTCTTTTATGTCTTTATTTTCTCAGTTCTTCATGGTATAGATGGCATATATGAAATCTGAAAGATCCCTAATTGTTTGGCATTGAATAAACAGAATAAGAGAATATAACTGCAGGTTTCAAAACCTCAAAAAGTACATGTATTTTTTAATAGCATAATGCCTTAGATATCCTTTCTATATATTCTCAATCACATTTCAAAAATATGACTATTTCTGAAATATTGCCCGAGATGCTTATCTGTATTCACATGATCCTTAGGAGATGCTGGTATTTCAGAACTAACAGAAATATGTTTTATATGATGTTATGTCTAGCCCAAAAAAAGACCAATATAGTTTCTGGAAAGAAAATTATGTCGGTGCCTGTTGTGATTTTTGAAGCTAACTCTAAGGCACCTGCAAGGCAGAGGGAAATCTTAAAAGTTGGCCACAGGTGCAGAAAAACCATTTGTAGAATGTGGACGATGAAATCCTAAAGGGCATAATCTCAAACCCAGACATCACTGGATCAGTAAGTCAAGATCTACAATAACAGCCACACAAATTTTAACTAAAGAGCCGCTGCTGACAATTAGGCTGAAGACCTGAACATTCACTTTAATGCTTTTTTCCTTCAAAATATGAATATATAGGTGAGCCAAATTCATTCAAATATAGACCCCTTCAAGACCCTCTGAACTTTGAATGCATATCTGATCCATGAATGACTTTCTTTATCACACATAAAAAAGGTAATATATGCCTCTTCTTTTATACTAGAGTCTCTGTGTCATTATTTCCCAATATTACACAGAAAATCCCTGTGCTTGTAAATCAGCTGTTCTCTCGCACTTATTTAAAAGTGAAAGGAGGAAGATTCTGGGAAGAAAGAGAGTGAGGAGCACCAGGAAATTACTGGTTTTCAGTGAATTACTGGAATTACTACAATCAGAAATAGAAGTGGGGACATTACCACCAATTCTACAGAAATAAAAAGATTATAAGAAAGTACTAAAGACAATTTTACACCAACATGTTGGATAAATGAGATTAATGAACAAATTCCTCAAAATACAAAACCTGTCAAGACTAAATCACCAAGAAATAGAAAATCTGAACAAACTTATAACTAATAAGAAGATTGTCTCAGTAACCAAAAACCTTCCAACAAAGAAAATCCCTGGACCAGATTGCTTCACTGAATAAATCTAGCAAATATTTAGAGAAGAACTAACACCAAACCTTCTCAAACTTTTGCAAAGAAAAAAAGAAAAAGAAAGGACACTTCCTTAAGTCATTCCATGAGACCAGCATTGCCCTGATACCAAAGACAGACAAAGGCAATATAAGAAAACTACAAACCCTGCAGACCAGCATCCCTTATGAAAACTGATGCAAAAAACCTTTAAGAAAACACTAGCAAATTAAATTCAGAAGCATATTAAAAAGATTATATACCATGAGCAAGTGGGAAATATTCCTGGAATACAACAATGGTTCAAAATACAGAAATAAGTTAATGTAATACTCCACTTTAACAATACGAAGAGAAAAAAAACATGAGTATCTCAACTGATGCAGAAAAAGCATTTGACAAGATTCACATTATTTTATGATATAAACACTCAACAAACTACGAGTAGAAGGAAACTACATCAACATAATATGTCATATATGAAAACCCCACAGCAAACATCATACACAATACTAAAAAAATGAAAACTTTTCTCTAAATCAGGAGCAAGGCAAGGATGCCCTATTTCAATTCAACATGTACTAGAAGTTTTAGCCAGAGCAGTGAGACAAGAAAAAGAAATAAAAGGCATTCAAATTGAAAAGGAACAAATAGAACTATTTTTATTAGCAGATGATATGATCATAAATGTAGAAAGCCTTAAAAATGTTGTGCACACACACATAAATTAATGAACAAGTTCAGCAAAGTAGCAGGATACAAAATCAACATATATGAATGAGTAGCATTTTTATATACTAATAATAAACATCTGAAAAGACAATTAAGAAAACAATTCCATTTACAATAGCATCAAAAATAATAAAATACTTAAGAATTGACCAAGAAAGTGAACACTTGTACAATGGAAACTATAGAATGTTATTAAAAGAAATAAAAGAAGACTTAAGTAAATTAAATGATATTCCCTATCCATGAGCTAGAAGATTTCATACTGTTAATATGTCAATACAACTCAAAGCAATCTACAAATTCAATGCAATCCCTATCAAAACCCTCATAATTTTGGGCAGAAGTTGAAAAATCCATCCTAAATTCATATGGAATCTCAAAGGATCCCAAACAAACAAAACAATCTGGGGGGAGGGGAAGTTGGAAAACTCATGCTTCCTGATTTCAAAATTTACTACAAAGCCACAGTAATCAAAACGGTGAGGTCCTGACATAAAGACAGACATAGACAAAAGGAGTAGAAGAGCAATCTCAGAAATAAACCCTTGCATATGTGTTCAAATGGTTTTTGACAACTGTGCCAAGACCATTCAATGAGGAAAAGACAGTCTTTTCAACAAATGGTGCTGGAAAAACTGGATATCCACATGGAAAAGAATGAAGCTGGACCCTTACTTAACACCATTTACAAAATGAATTCAGAACAGATCAAAAACCTAAATATAAGAGCTACACTTACAAACTCAGAAGAAAAGTCAGAGTAAAATTTTTACATTCGATTTGGCAATAATTTCTTGAATATGACAACAAGAGGCCATCAATAAATGAATGTGGTATATACATACAATGGAATATTAGCCAGCCTTAAACAGAAGGGAATTCTGGCACACACTGCAACACAGATGAACCTTGAGATGTCTCAGTGAAATAACCCATTCACAAAAAGGCAAATATTGTATGATTCCACTTGTATGAGGTCCCTAGAGTAGTCAGACTCATAGAAAGCAGAAGGCAGGCAGAAGGCAGAATAGTAGTTACCAGGGAGTGGGGGGAGGGAGGAACCAGGGGCCATTGTTAATGGGTACAGAGTTTCAATTTTGCAAGATGAAGGGTTCTGGAGATGCCTGGTGGTGATGGTTACACAGCATCAATGTACTTAAAACCACTGAACTGTACACTTTAAAATAGTTAAGATAGCAAATTTTCTTTTATTCGTTCTTAACCAAAATTCTTTTAAATGTTTAAACAGACAAAAAAAGTGAAAGGAAAAAATCGCATCTCAGAGAAAATTCTTCAGCCTTTCAACCTTTCTATCAGATGACAATTGCTTGCCCCAAGGATTCTGTAAACTGGAAAGTACTCCACAGTGATAAACTTCTATTGGTGGTGGTGGTGATAGTGGTGATGCTGTTATTACTATCATTATTGTTATTAATATTAATATTGCTATTAATATTACTATTCATCTAGGATGGCATGAGACTGCAGAATGATGGAATGTAAAAGGCAGAGGAATGAGACGGATCTGAATTTGAACCCTGGTTTGTGCACTGATGAGATGTGTGACTAGAAAATTGTAATTATGTTATTTGAGTTTCAATTTCCTCACATAAGAAACAATAAATATAACACCTCTCTTACAGAATTAGGAATAATCTGGATAAAGTGTCTAGCACAGTGCCCAAACACTGGCACATGGTAGAAGTTAAATAAATTGTAACTATCCTTATTTTACTACTATTAGTATAAGTAAATTATTGCAAATGGAGAATAAGATAATCCACGTCAACACAGTACATGGTATCTAATAAGTACACAATAAATCTCAACTCATCACAGACATTATCACCATCATCACCATTATACTAAGAAGTCTTTTTCTCTTTCTGAATTTCTGTCTTCTTTTTACTGTTTTTACTTCCAATTTAGGTACAACTACAACCAGAGATCATTGGCAAGGTGTTCTAAAGGCAAGTTTATCCCTTATCCTATTTCCAGAGAAACTCATTTTCCGATTTAGGAGATGTATTCTGCCTAGAACAAACCAAAATAAAAAGGAATATACCATTAAGTTCAAAATTTTCATTTTCAATGCATTATGGTTTAATTCTATTCAAATATTTGGGAGATCCATGACAAGGAAAATTTAAGTTCTCCTGTATTTTTAAATCAGAAAATATGGGTTTTCTGTAGTTTGTCTTCAATAATCAATATTTGTCATCATTTCTGTTCTCTCCAGAGGGTAGTAATTAGAATTGAGTAGTAAATTATCATTAATGTACATAAATGTAAGTGTCATATGTATCTTGTAAAATAAACATCTGGTGAAATTCTCGAGTTGAATCTATACATTATGAAATGGAAAGCATTTTTCAATGTTTCCTAAAAGACTAAATAACTTTTATTTCCTTTCTAAAATGGGGGACTTTCTAAATAGCATCATTCTAGTTTATAATCTTCATATTTTCCCATGGTTCCACATTCTTCCATCTCTCCTTCTCTCCATATGTCTGAACACAGTCATTTAAAACAGCAAGCTTATGTTAATTACCAGAGACAAATGTTAATGGATTTTAATTTTGCTTTATTAGAATTTATGCAAATTTCACTGTGTTGAGATTCCAAATAAAATCCTTACAGTCACAACTTTTTTTTTTTTTTTACTGTTGACATTACTTTGTTGAAGGAGATAAGGAAAGTTTTAATTAGTATTCGGTGACAAGAACTGTTGATAGCAATATTCTTATAACAAGAAATAGGTGTCATAAAATTATCTTTAAAACTGTATGAGTTTCATAATTTGTTAATTAGCACTGATGTCTTTCCTCTGAAGATTCAAATATTCAGCCCCACTCTCTGTAAGCTTGCTTAATTTTATTGTCTTAATGACTCTGTTTATTTGTTTTTATCTTGATCGAAATGTGTGCAGTGTTGTTATGTAGTCAACAATATTCTTTTCCTTCCATCCCATGGATCCTATGACATAGGTTTATTAGAAAGTTGCTTTTGGTGACTTAATAAATATTCTGCTAAATGAAGAAAAATATAAGAATTTTAAATATCTTCCTGGCTCTAAAATTATTATTTCCATATTATCCAGGAGATAAACACAATGTTGAGCTTTCTAATATTCAGAATTATTCAAAGATACTTTGTATTTGCATAGCTTTTTCCATAGCACTTTCACAGAAACTCGAAGTGATAAATTTCTCATTATAACGTAAAAATGAAATAAGGTCTATTATCTCCATTTTCCACATTAGGAAACTGAAGAATTAGCAAGTGTCCAAGCTCCCACACTAATAACTGCAAGACCTGGATTTATACAATACAACTGCACAGAAGATTCTTTCATTCATTACATTGGTGCCTTAGCCAGTAAAGTTCAGCCCTGATGTACATAGGGCCTTGTATGAGGTAATTTCTCAAGTACCAGCAAGTGGTGGTTTTGAAAATATGTCCATATATTCTCTGATACTTCTTCCTTCAACAGGAGAGTAGGCTGGATTTAGTGACTTGCTTCTCACAAATAGTATACAGCAGAAATCAAAGCATGTCACTTCTGAGATTGGGATATAAAAAGTCTGTGACTTCTGTCTTGGGGCTCTCTCTTCAATCACTCACTCTGGGAGAAACTGACTGTCTTGTCTTGAAGACACCCAGGCAGCCTTGTGGAGAGGCTCTGGTGGTGAGGAACTGAGTACTCCAGTGAAGAGCCACATGAACGAGTCTCCTCAGAAGATCTAATCAGAGCATCAGATGGTAGAGCCTCAGCTGACACCCTGTCTCCAGTCTCATGAGAGACCCTGAGCCAGAAGCACCCAACTAAGCCATTCTTGAATTCCTGACTCTATGAAATGATGAATAAATACTTACTGTTGCCAGCCACTAAGTTTTGGGGTATTTGTTGTGCAGTGATAGGTAACTAACATGATGTGCTTGTCAGATCATTTAATTCTTGGATATAGGGCAAATAAATTAAGGAGGAGAAGAGGTTAGGGCTCAGGGTCCCAAAATTGGGGTCTTAATAGTACAAAGAGAAGTGGAAAAAATCTAAAACTCAGAAGGCGAATAGAACACTTGATCATGGATGTTTTCTTGGGCTCTACATGGTTAGCAGCACTTGTGGTGAAGAACTAAGCCATTACTTCCTTGATTAAAAATATAGCTTAGATATTTACTATGTAACATGTGCAGATTATTTTTGCATCCCTATGCTTCCGCTTCTTCAGTGTAAAATGAAAATATTAAAGAACTTCGCAATATTCTTTTGAGAATTAAAAGTGATACTGCAGTACTACACTCAGTTGCCTAATACATAGTATTAATTAGTATAATGAGTAGTACTAGCAGTTGACTTGTAGGAAAGCAGAGAAGGAGTAGAATTAGGCTTTGTGAGAACAACACTTTGAGTGCTGTTGGGTCCTGGCACCCACGGTACACTCACGTCATGGGCCCCAGAAGGGCCAGTGGAGTCCTGTGGGAGTCAGAGACCTCAGGGGCCTTAGGACGTGTGGAACCTGGAGATTTCCTGAGGCAGACAATCTGTTGGCCAGTGAAGTCATCCAGTAGAGAGTTGCTCATCCCACAAAGCATGGTCAGAGTTCAGTAGTATGGTGTCCTGAGAAGGATGGAAACCAGGATTGTGCGGGATTGGGGCAGGAGCATGTGAGATCCACAAGGTGCTAAGAAATCTGGGACATGTTGGGCCAATGTCCAAGTATAAGGGCTGTTGGAAGCACAAATACGCTGTTGCTGTCATTTGGAATGGCGGTGCATTTCTTAGGACAAAGAGCAAAGTCCCTATTATTCAAAAACAAAGAGCCTGTAATTCAACTTTCAGAAGTGAGTTTTCCAATGATGGGGCATGATACATTGTTTAATCTTGCCCATCCTGTTTCGGACTTTTACCACAGATGCCCCCATTACACGCACTCTTCCTCCTGAGAAGAGCTGCAAAGCCCTCTCTTATCTAACAGCCCACGATCTTCAAAAGCAAGATTTGGAAATGGCAGCAGTGACCACCATTATAATTAATGCCAGCTGTCTTCAAAGACCCTCTTTCACCTGAAAATGAAACTAATTACTAGTCTTTTCCACTGGTAGTCCCTCACTGTGTTATGCTGGAGGAGCAACAGCAGGGTCATCCCTTGCAGTTTATTCTCAAAGGCCTTTCAATAAATCTGTTTTGAATTCTATAGCCCACCCTTCCCCCTACTACCTACAAGAAATATTCAGGAAATAGAACCTAGTAAAATGATTTATAGCAGCCCACAGTGAGGTGGGGAACATGCTGGTTTGGAGGCAATGAATTCCAGCCCCTCCTTGGCCATGCCCAGGTGTAAACAAAGTTAAAAGAACTAGGTACAAATCATGGCACTCCATCAAAACTCTTAAGGCAAAGAGTTGCAAAGAGAATGAACAGCACTAACCTTTAAAATTTTTATTTATAGAACACCTAAGGAAATGAAAGGATTTAAAAGAATTTTAGGACTGGAATAGACCTTTGGGACCCTTTGTGTTACTTCAACATCACTGTTCAATTCCTCTCTGTACCCTCAACAGAAAACAGCAGAAACTAAGACTCCAAAGGTTAGGTGTTCTCTCCATGACAGACGGATCAAGGCCAGTCCTTTTAAGTGCTAATCGAATTGTCTGTGGATGACATTACATTTTACAAAATGCAGATGGAGGGGCTGAGTAACCTAAATCAGAATAGTTCTCAGTCACAGTTGTGCAATTCCTGCTACTTACCTGACTTTCCATTCTGAGCATCAAGATAAAGACTATCAGTGTCACTCATGTCTTTACAGTGCCTGTTCAAAGGGTTCTTTTAATGTGCAAATTTATAAGGACAAAAAGTATTTACATTGATAAAAACTACACCTATATCTGGAATATATGTAGTCACTAGAACGTTAGTACACTGTTATAGAGACTTTTCTTTCACAGGCAGTGAGGTTATGGTTCTAACTAGCATCCTTCCATCCTAGTCAAGGTGTAGATGAGGCTCTCAGAAAGGAGTGTCAGGGAGCTATCTTTAATTGGGTCCAATTCTTCCTCTTCCCTCATCAATTTCCTCTTTGTCTTCTGACTCACTTTTTTTACTCAAGCCATACTTGTGCATATCTGAAGTCTGTATCAGAACGGATGTTCTATTCTCAGATACATTTCTTCAAACTTTCATTTTCTAAATGCAAAGACTTAGATACCTAACTGAAATTCTGCTATCGCCAATCTCAATTCCTAGTTGCAAAATTAATGCAAATACTTGTCAATGTGCTGCACAAGTGCCTGCAATGTAGTATCTTCTGTGTTGCTTGCACAGAGAGGTTTTTATAAACTTTTCTTGCTTTAAGCAAGAAAAAAATCTGAGTTAAATGCACCCAGAAAAGGCTGTCCTTCCCCTCTCAGAAATCTTTTTTGTTTGTTCGTGCCTTTGGTTCACTATTAAAACCCTGCCTACATCTTGCAACCAGGCAGTATTAGCTTTTCTGTTGGTATCATTGCCTATTCAATCCTTGCTATATTCTCTGTATTTTATTCAAGAAGGAATGTCACTGGCCGGTGTCAATCACCATGCTCCCAGATTCCTTGAGACACCCAAAAGCAAAAGTAGAATTGAAGAAGATGAAGGAAAAGAAGGAGCAAGCAGAAGAGGAGCGAGAAAAAGAATGAGAATCTACAACAGATGCATTGAATAACCATCTCTCCCATTTTGCTGAAGCCAAGGGCATAGTTAGCAGAATAAAGAATAAGACATAGGCAAAATCGGTGCCGGGTGAGAGAGAAAGACAAATTGTTTATTGGAGAGATGTCAGCATTTATTTTAAAAGAGATCAGCAGTTTTGTTGGAATAGGGCTTACCACCAAAACTGGTACCCTTCATTCCATTTTCCTAGCTTCTTCAACAAAAGCGATTCTAAGCATCGCCTGGGAACTGGCTAAATACTCAGATTTTAACGTCGTCCCCAGAGATGCTGATCCAACAAATCTTCAGTGACATTCCTGGGGATCTGGACTTTTTAGCAAAGCCCCTATGTGATGCTTCTGGATCAGGTAAACTCATGACTACAGTTTTAAAAGTTTGCTGTACAATAAAACTACCCATTTCTAGAAAGAAAGGAAATAAGAAAGGGAGAGTGAAATGGCAGAAAAGAGATATACTGGTCTCTGCCCCCTGATCCTGGCACAGAGCTCCTAAAATTTTTGTAATTTCCTAAGTGATAAGAGCACTGGGAACATCTTTTGTTCCAGCATTTGTCCTTTGGCCCGGGTTCCTGACACAGAGCTCTTGAATCCCTTGGAACTTCCTGGGTGATGGGAGTGTCTTTTGTTCTAGTAAACTGATTCTCCGTGGGCTTCTGGATGGGGGCCCGTCACTAGGAGGATCAAATTAGGGTTAGAAGCTCAGAATGTCCACCCTACCTCCTATTCCCCAGAAGGGAAAGGGAGGAGAGACTGAGTTCAGGATCAGTCATGCCAACAAGACGATGCCTCCATAAAATCCCCCCAAGTACAGGGGTCAGAGAGCTTCTGGGCTGGTGACTGTGTGGAGCTGCTGCCAGAGCCACGGGCCAGGAAAGAGCATGGAAACTCTGAGCCCCTTCCTGCGTACCTTGCCCTGAGCTTGTCTTTGTCTGTCCTTCTGTATCCTTTATAATATCCTTTGGAATAAACCAGGAAACACGTTTCCCTAAGTTCTATGAGCAATTCTAGCAAATTACTGAACCCAAGGAGGAGGTCCTGGGAAATCCGATTTCTAGCCAGTTGGGCAGCAGTAGAGGTGACAACCTGGGACTTGAGATTGGCATCTGAAGCAGGGGCAGCCTTGTGGGACTAAGCCCTTCCCCACCAGTGGGATCTGATGCTAAGTCTAGTCAGAACTGAAGTGAACTCTAGGACACCCAGCTGGTGTCCCAGACAGTGCCTGATGTGTGGAAAACCCAAACATCAGGCGTCAGAAGTATGGTGAGTGTAAGAGCAAAGAGAAACACGCACGAGTGTGCTCTTCCTAGACAAGGACACAGAGAGAGGCAACAACAAAGTTACTTGCTCAATGGGTTTTTTCTCTTTTCTTCCCAAACATGAAGTCCTTAAAAATATATATATATATAAACCCAAAATGTAATAAAAACTTCAGATAAACATGAACTGAGCTCTTGTATACTTTCAAAATCTATTTTAATAGAATCTGTGCAGATCATTTAAACTATGAAGAAGAATGAAAAAAGATCAAGTAGCTCATTTTTATGAAGTATTACTTTCTTAGGCTATGCACAACTTTATTTTTCTACAGCAAATGCATTTTCCTCAAAAAAAAACAAAACAAAGTAAATGCCATACCATCACACACTTCTTTTTACCCTTTTCATGAAACAAATCACAGCCAAATACATTTAGCACATGAGGTCTTTGATCTCCAATTTCAACTAACCAGTAGGGTAATAGTTACATTTGAGGTCACAGCGAGGTCTTGACCTCACCTTACAGCTTTTTTCTTCAAGGAAACTTCCGTTCTCATCATCAGCTTCCAAACAATCCACTAGTTGCTCAAGTTTTAATACCTTACATCAGAGCATATAAATGTGAACTTGAGTGAGTGTTAGCAGCATTCACTAGAACACGATATTCCCACTTGGTTTCTTATCAGAATGTGGATAATGTAAAGGCAGCTAAATTCTTGAGCAGCAAAAGTAACAGATTTCCACAACATTAAGACTTTCTATGTATGTTTTATATGTGTGCAAAAGTAAGTTAATTCGACATTGTATTGTAATATCTTTATTTCTTAAAACGTTGCATTATTCCTCTTATACAAATAGCATATCATCAATTTATTCTGGCATAAAAACTAACTTTACACTGAAAGACCGCAATAGTATATTTAAAGATGGAATTATACATCGGAACATTGAAAAAAAATCGCATTCAAAAATGCTTTGTGCATTCAAATGCTCTTTTTTTTTTTTGAAAGCTAGGGTGAGAATTGGCACATGCAAATTTTGCTGCCTGACTTCCCCATGACTGATTACAGCCAGTGGAGAGCTCATAAAAGAGGGAAACTAACAGTCAAAGCACATTAGCAGCTGTAAAGGAGGAGACAGACGAATAATGCCACCAATATTATTTATAGCTGTTCACTGGGGTGAATGGAGGCCTACTTTTTCCTGCCTGAGCAAAGGAAAGAACACGTTGTCTCTAAATAATGCATTTATATCCCAATCCTGCTTTTTTGTCCATCTCATTATCCAGTGTTGGTCGACAATGTTTATCTCCAACAAAAGGAAAGTAGATGTCAAATTAAAAATTCCTTGAGGTTGTGCATTATCTAGAGCATTCTAAGACTAGCCCTATCTCAGTTAAGTAAGTGAACTGGGCAAAGTGATTCTTGGAATCACACTTGGGTCTGAGTACGGTGGGATGATATTGAACAGTGTGACAGTGATGGAATAAAATGGTAGTAAAAAGGATAAGGCCCTCACCTTCACAGAGCTTGCAGTCTGTGTGGGAGGCAGATATTAATCAGAACACGGACCTAATAGTTGTACAGGGTGAACTGAGAACAATGCATGAGAATTCAATACAGAGTAAAATAATTTAGAAGATCAGGAAAGGCCTACCTGAGGAAATGATGTTCGAATTGGGCTCTAAAGGGTATACAGGAGTGAACCAGGGAAAGGGTTACCCAAAAGAGATCCTGGGAGGAGAAGCCATGGGGACACTACAGTTGCAGGCAAAGCATTTGTAAAGGCCAGAGCCAATAGGAGACATGTCCAGGAGAACGTTCATGTGGCTGGAGTCCACAAAGCTGAGGGAAAACGACACCAAATGAGTCCAAGCCAGGTCAGCAGGGCGTACAGGGCTTTGCTGATCGTATCGAGCACTTGTCTTTATCTTAGAAGAATTCGAGAACCACTGGAAGGTTTTGTGGTAGTGTGTACAGGTGCGTATGTATGTTTTACGTGTGTGCAAAAGTAAGTTAATTCAACATTGTATTGTAATACCTTTATTTCTTAAATCATTGCATTATACCTTTTCAAATCCAGAAGAAAAATAAATTTTGAACGCAGCATTAATGTTCATTTTTTTACTGAGAACAAACTAAAAAGTACAAGTAGAATTACCTCCATAAACTCCTTACACATTGTACTTGGAAGCTTCTGGGAAGCTTTGGAGGAAAGGTGGTACGTAATCTTATATGCACTTCAACTCAATCACACTGGGTGGGAATGGAGAAGAAATTAAAGCTGAAATGAACCAACAAGCAGAAATGAACCAACGTGCGGGACTAGATAGGAAGCAAATGCCTTGGTCCAGGGAAGGGCGATGAGAAATTGGCCTGAGAGAGTCAGGAGTCAGGAATGATACTCTGGCTCAGAGTCAGATGGATGGTCCCCAGGGACAGTGGACAAAGACCAGGTTTTAGTGGAAGAAGACAGGTTGTCTTTGGTTTTGAACATGCTGAGTTTGAGCTGCCTTGGACACAACCACGTAGAGACAAGAGTCAATAGCTGACTAATGTAGATTAAGAACCCTCAGAGTAGACCAAGGCTAAAATTATTTGAGCTGTGAAGTGAGTTCTAAAGAATACATAGGATTTTAATATACAGAGACTAAGGGACATTCCTGAAAGAAATGTGTAATCATATTAAAGCAGGAACTTATGAGTCTGCTCTTTTATTAACCACTAATGTAAAGTATTTTCTTTTAAACATAATTTAATCAAGACTTTTAAAAAATTAGGCCCTAAAAGGCATTAATCCATTATTCTCTTTCCTTAGTTCAATGGAATGTTAATTTTAGAGTAGACTCACATAATAGATGAAGTAACTGCTTTATAAAGGCTGAATGCCTACTGCCTATGAAATTTACAACTTCTCTTTTCTGATAATCATGATATATCCAAAAATTTCTAGAATTTCCTTCAGAATTATGCTTCTTTTTTCAAGGAAAAAAAAATGCCTTTTAAGCTTCTCAACTATTTCCATAATTTGTTAAAGTATTTGGTAGATATTTTTGCCTTTCATTTTTTTTTTTTTTTTACTCAAACCAAGTGTATAGAACACCAAGTATAGCTTGATCATTTATAACCCACTGTCCATAATTTAAAATTAAATTTTGTAAATGAGTCTTTTCTTTATTAAATGGACTTACATTCAAGATGATTCTTTTAATTAAGGTCAGTCTCATTGATTGCATGTAAATACGCTTTCTTGAGAGGGAGAGAAATGTGTTAGAGAGACAGTAAGCTTGCAGGGACTTGCAGGCACAAACAAGGAAACTTACCTGCGTCACAGAGCACAAGTGTCGAATGTCTGAGTGTCATCTCTCATATGTGTTATTGCGGAAAGACTTGAGAACTACTGCTTTAAACACCCAAGTACTGACCTCCCACATAGGGTGCATGACCAATGATACACACAGTCTTCTCATGCAGGTCAGAAGAAAGACATTTTAAATGTTTTGTTTAACAAAGCATTACAAATAGTAGACTGATCTATTACTTTTCAAATACTGAAGAAAAATAAATTTTGAATGCAGCATTAATGTTCATTTCTTTACTGAGAACAAACTAAAAAGTACAAGTAGAATTACCTTCCATTAACTCCTTACAAACAATTCACATATTTAATTTAATTGCTAAATTTGATGTGACATGCAAGAGAATATTGCACAGATTCACTTAACTGAGAACATGACAATGATAATCAAGTATGTGGCTACTGGCTTCAGTTTTTTGCATGGCAAAATCTAGACCACTGACTATGTCCTTCATACCTTTACCATTGAGAGATTTTCAAAAGCAGCTTACTGCAATAGGTTATAAGAAAGGAGTATTTTTCAACTTGTTAAGAAGATTTCCATAGGATTTCAGAGGGTTTCCTTTTTTGGCATGAAGTTTATGTTGGAAGTATAAACCCTTGAAAAGATGGCATATATTGGGTGCACAACTAGTGGACTATAACATTTTCTTATACAATTCCAGGAATGATGTTTCTTTATTTCAATATATTATTCCAATGTGATTACCACTAAAAACTTACTGTTTGGTAAATTTTCTCATTCTTAAAAACATGGAAGTTTGCCAGTGCTTTACAACAAGTCCCAAACAAACAGGATTCCAATCAATCCAATAAAAATTTCTGAGTTACCTTCCTGTTCAGATTCTACTCTAGATCCAGGGAATCCACAGATTTAAAAATAAGCAGTCCCTGTTATCAAGGGCCAGAATCAACTGGGAATGAAAAAGACATAGAAACAAACGAAGAAGTTACATTATAGAAACAGAGTATCAGAACTGGGAAAGTGATCAGTGGTGACTTTATAGTGATGTAAATTTTGTGTAAAATTTGAAAAGCAAATAAGAATTTGGCAGATATGCAATTTGAGAAAGACACTGTAGGAAGAGGGCACATGTCCCAATAAGGAGCCTGGAAAACCTCTTATGTTTATGGATCTATAGGTAATCATGGATGACTGGAATTCAGGAAGAATCTAAAGGACATTATATTAGAAATGTGGATTTGCAAGTCAACTGTAAGAACATATACTATTGTGTAATGATGAAAGACCATTAAAGAGTTTGTGTAATGAAGTGATATGATTTTATTCAGGTTTTAGAAAAATGACCCCAGTAGCAATGGGAAGAAAGAAGTCTATATAATACTGGAATTGATACCATGTTTTTAAAGAAACACTGAATTAATGAAAATGTTAATTCTTCCTGATGATCTGAAAGTTTTAATGAAATTGAATTCAAATGCCAAAAAGGCTGTTGCTGTCTTATTTTGGTATTACATCTTTGGTATTACATTAAATCTTATATCTCATTTAATGTAATGCAATCTTAAAAAACAAATATCTCAGTTATGCCCATTTGTCACATAAGAATTCTGAAAATGGGCAGATTAAGTAACTTACCCCAAATCACTCTGACCCCATAGCTTATTCTCTTAAAAATATTATACATGACTTCTTTATGGCCATATTAATACCAGAAGTTTTTAAATAACCTAAATGTGAATCTATGGGAGAATAGATACATAAATTTTGGTATAGTCATACAAATGATCTTATATAATCATGAAAATATATTTTGAAACATAATAATGACATGGAGAAATGTTTATAATATAATATTGAATGGTGGAAAAAAGCAGTAATGATGGGAAAAAATGTTGTTATATTATTACCCAAATTAAAAGGAAGAGGAAGAAGAAAGAGGAAGAGAAGATGAGACAAGATGAGAAGAGAGAGTTGCTGTTGGGGGCATGCAAAGGGGGGACTCGTGAAGGAAATATTTTTAAAAATATATCAATAGTGTTTATTTTGGAGTGTTGTAGTCACAGGCCATTTTTATTTTCTTCTTTCTACTCATTTAGTTTGTATGTCTTCTATTAGAAAATAAAGAAATGTATTTTTTTCTAAATAACTGATTATAATCATTTCAATAGAATTATACTAGCTAAACTCAGATTGTAATATATTAGAGGCAAAGAACTAATATTGCTGGCTCCCTATCCACTCAGGTAGGCATTTTTATTCCTTCTTTTGTATAGATAATGAATCAGAGAGGTGAAATGACTCAGCCAAGTTCAATGCAACAAGTGAATAGAAGAGCCCAGGATCAAAACCCAGGACTATATGCCTCCAGAACTTGCTTATTCCAGATATTTTATAAATAGAATCAATATGATATGTGGTCTTTTATGTCTGGTTTCTTTACCTTAACATGTTTTTGAGGTTCACACATGTGTAGCATGTATCAGTACCTCATTCCTTTTTACGACTGAGCAAGTGTCCATTGTATGGATATACCACAATTGGTTTAACTATTCATCCCTTGATGGACAGTTGGGCTGTTTCCATCCTTGGACTATTGTGAATAGTGCTATTATGAATGATAATTATTTTAAAGACCTTTAAAGATTGTTGAAAGTTTTATTTAAACATGGAATTTTGTATGTAGAAATATAGGAATCAAATATCAAAATAGTGTAAAATTGTGAATTATTAGCTTTCAGTCAGAATTATTAAGTTATTTTCTCTAAGGTGAAAGTCACTATGCAGCTGAAAAGAATTGGACATCTAAATTTTAAATAAACACTATAAAAATTCAAGGAAATTGAATGATTGATCCATTTTATATGAGGTAAGGAGTTTACAGATGGTATTTCTACTTGTACTTTTTAGTTTGTTCTCAGTAAAAAAATAAAAATTAATTCTGCATCTGCATCCAAAATTTATTTTTCTTCTTTATGTGAAAATAGATCAATCTACTATTTGTAATGCTTTATAAAATAAAACATTTAAAATATTTTTCTTCTGACCTGCATAAGAAGAATGTGTGTATTATTGTTCATGCACCCTATGTGGGAGGTCAGTACTTGAGGATTTAAAGCAGTAGTTCTCAAGTCTTTCTACCACAGCACAGACGAGAGATGACAGTCATATCTAATACCTGTGCTCTGTGATGTAGATAAGCTTTCTTGTTTATGCCTGCAAGTTTGTACTGTGAGGTCAAAATAGTCCTCTTCGGGACAGTCTCAACGAGTAGTAATGAACCCAAAATATCTTAATTTCTCTTAAAACCAAAGGAGTCCCTTTATGTTGAAACTCAGTAGACATCCAGATTCCCACAACCCAAACCTAAAATTTTGGAAGTCTTCAGTCACCTCTCTTTTCAACTGTTATCTTTCAGAAAAAAAAAGTCAATCTCTGTCCTCATAGCAGTTATTCTACTCTACTCTTTGCATCATTTTAAATGCTTTTTAAAAAAATATTCAGCAAGTCATTCCTGAAAGATTATCAATCAGCAGTTAAAATAGCAAGCTTCAGTGTGTGCCTTGAGATAATATTTCTAAAGGGCTTCCATTATCTAGTGTTATTTTAAATAACATGAAAACCTTTTTTCTACAAAACATCCAGGAATCCTAATAAAAGATGATCAGAAATCACAAGAAAGTAAGATAAACCTAAAGGGCAAAAAACAAACAAGAAGTTGAAAATCAAAGGGGTAGGAATGGGCACATGATTCATTTACCCTATGGTGCCGGCAGAGGAGTAGAAGCAATAGTGTGGATTTGACTTTGTAACCTACAAGCTCCTGTTTTAACAACCATGAGTGAACCGGAGACAAAACCTTGAGTCCACAAAAAGAGGGGCAGAGTTGGAACTAAGAATCATGGTGAAGTCAGAGCCCTCAAATGTCTGCAGGCTCAAGGAAACAAATGTATCATCTGTCAAGGGGTCTAATAAGGAAGCTGAACTATTTTTGCCTTGACTCTAGGAGGAAAAGTAAAGGCTTTCCTTAAAATCTATAATTACAGGCCTACACAAGCTCAAGATTCAATTTCATAGCAAGATCTTGGAACACCCAAACAGGGATATTAAAATAAAAATATGCCCAGATCAGCAACAACACAGTGAAGGAAGTTGGCAACAGCAAAAATAAATTTTCTCTGAAAGACACATCTTCAGTTCAGGCTGCACTGGACTTGCACAGGTAAAGCCTAACAAAGCATTAGCCTACAATTAAAAAATTACAAAGCAATTAAGAAAATAATCAACCAGTAGTGAGAATCAGCAGAAAAAAAGTTGTATAACTCCAATAATTTCAGAATATAGAAATTTTATAGACAGACAAGAAAAAATATAAAGCATGAGAAAGAAAAATATAGTATCAAAAAGACAAGGTAGAATTGGAAAACAAAATTTCTAACATAAATAATATAACAATCAAAATTTTATAATTAGTAGATTGTTAAAGAGTAGATTATACAAAACTGAAAAAAATACTGGGGAATTAGAATACAGAGCCAAAGAAATTATGCAAAATTTCCAAAGAAATTATGCAAAATTTCTTTGGCTGCAGAGATTTCAAAATGTACTGCAGAGATTTAAAAAACTGAACATATGCACTTCACATTAAAAGACATGGAGAACAGAATGAGAGGCATAATAAATATGCAATAATTTTTTTCCAAATTGAACAATTGAAAGAATATATAAGAGGTAATATTTGAAGAGACAATAGTTAATAATTTTTCAGAATTAAATAAAGGCACAAACTTTCAGATTCTAGAATTTAAATGAACCCTAATTTGGAAAAAATAAATAAAATCCCAAGGCATATTATAGCAAAACTACAAATCATCAAAGACAAAGAGAAGATCTTTACAGCAACTAAAGAAAAAGACAGAATGGAGAGAAAAAAAGAATGAAAGGCCAGAAAAAGTAAAGTTAAAAACAAAACAAAAAATAAGTTGCAGATGTAAGCCAAAATAAATCAGTAATTATAATAAACATAAAAGTCTAAACATAATGGCTTAATGACAGACAACCATAATCCAGTTATATACTGTTTCTAAGCAACATGCCTGAAACATAAAGATATAGAAAGATTGAAAGCAGGATAGGTGAAAATATTAGAAAAATACTAAAAAGAAACCTGACAAACCCATAATAATGCCAAATCAATTAGATTTGGGCAAAATCTATTATGTGTAAAAAGGATTTTTATCTAATCATAAATTTCATCCAAAAGAGAAAACTAATTCTAAATATGTATGCACCAAATAAGAAAACCTCAAGATATATAAAGCAAAAACTGATGAAATCATAGGAAATTGACAAGCACACCACAAAAGTGGGGGTTTTAACATATTCCTCCTAGTATTAAGCAAAAAAAATTTGATTAAAATGCAAATAATACAAAAATAAGTTCTATCTAATTAGCATATGTAAGACATTTCACTAACAATTGAGAATTACATGTTCCTTACAAGTATCCGTGGAACATTTATAGAATTGATCATGTAAAAAGTGACAAAATAATTTCAAGAAGCTTCAAAAAATTGGAGCATTATAGATTACAATCTCTAATCACAATGCTGTTAGGTTAGAAACTGACAACAAAAAAGTTAATTAAATACCTCACTATACATTGTTTGGAAACAAGCAAACAATAGATAAACTTCTATCCAACAAAATGTATGAGTAATATAAAGAGATACATTGGGCATAAAATGTTGTTTATAATTAGTTATAAGACATTTAAGGATCTTTTATAAGAAACTGTAAAAGAAATATTAAAACCATAATAGATAACTGCCAAAGACTTTAAATACCTGAAAGGAAAATAAAGCAGTATAAAATAAAGGCCTAATCTCAGAGTTTAAAAAATACAAATCAATCCAATAGTGAAACATAATGTTATACCAATGAAATTAGAAAAATTCAATTTATTTTTAGCACTCATTGCTGGTCTAGACTAAAATGAAAATTGTAATGTTTATGCATCATTGATGACAGTGTAACCTGGTATGATTTTGGAAAGCAACAGACAGAGATGGCTCAAGAAATATAAAAGTGTTTCAGCAATTTGATACAGGAATTCCACTGCTGAGAATGTTGCTGTAACTCTGGGGAGAGGAAATTCCAGGGCAAAATACCTCTAAAACTGAAATCAGTCAAAGGAAGAAATAAGTTTAAACCCGATTATTGCTTACAAACTGCGGTCCAGGGGCTGTCTCTCTCCTGCTCCTGCAGAAACAAGTGAAGACCTTCCCGGAACCTCTCAGATTCAGATAAGCCCACAGTCGCCCAGGTAATTACCCACTGATATGGAGATAAACTACAACTCTCCACCCCTTAGGAATGCCTGTTGATATGGAGATGCGCTAAAGCCAGGTGAGAGATCCTGGAAATACTGTAATTTTACCCACAATTGCCTAAGCTATATAGCAACATAGGCAATGCTTGTTCTGAGTTTAATAAAAAAAATATGTATATATATATATATATATATATATATATATATATATAAATTATTTCTGCTCTACCATTATGTAGAAATTATGTACACTTAAGGATAATGCCTGGAGAAAATCTTGACTGCTACACAGTAAATTTGGCTAGAATATTAAGATTTTTTTCTTTTCTTTGTTTAGAAATTCATTTATATGGCCATGATATTTGTGTAGTAAATGTGCTACTTTATATAAAGGCCACTTTAATAATAATTTACATTTACCCATATGAAGTCCCATCTACACATATGAAGCTGTTATTTTTAGCCACACAAAAACTGTGCAATGTATTGTTATTGATGTGGAATTGCATTGCTCAGGATTATTTCATCCTCCTTGAACACGTGAAGATTTTACCATACGATTTAAAAAAAGAGATTTCGTGAAGATTATTCTGAAAATGGATCTTTGGTGATCATGGCATTTTCTATTTTCTAGAAAAGTAGCTAGTATTCCTAACTCCACCTTCATTAGTTTCTTATTCTTCACAAGCATTTTCTTTTACCTTTAAAACTCTTGAAGTGGATGTTAAACTTACTAGAGAAAGAAAATAAAGCTGAGAAAATAAACTCATATTAAGGATTTAATGCACTCAACAAAACTTCGGAAAATTGATGTGTGAATGAATAAATGAATGGGAAAAAAACGGAATGTGTTACTTCAAGATGCTCTTTGATATTAAATACTTTAACAATACAAATTACTGGCAGAGTTGGTTCGTTTTGTTGGTGTGCTGACTCCTGGGCAACCCAGGAACCTAAGTGAAGCCCTGCACACTCCCAGGGAATAAGAAAGGACAGAAATATGACCTAATTCCTTGTAAAGGGTAAGGCAATGGTCTATGCATGGGACTTCTTAATTCAATTTTAGTATTTCCCAAACTTTGATCAGTGTAATACTAATGATCTTCACTCTGCATGTGAATATCTTTTTTAAAACAACGCAATTAGAAGTTAAGGTAAAAAACACTGCATGCTGCATCTTTTTCTTGAAAATTCCTAATGTACTTTAACATATTACTCTTCTGGCAAAGAGATTTGTTTTAACCCAACAGTTTCCAAACCAATTTACCAGATACTGTCTTCTTGATTGCTAGATCAGTCTATTAATATCTATCAGATACTAGGCATATCAGCCTGTTACTATCTCACGGGTATATAGGAACATAATTTGAAAAATAGTTCCCTTAATACAACTGGCTTTTCCTTGTTTGATTTTAGGAGACTTTGCTTTTCCCAAAGCTATTGCAAGAATTTGTTTCCTCTGCCCAAAGAAAAGAGCGCCCATTTGTTCTGTTAACTTGAAATAGCCACATCCTTGTAAAAGCCAACACATACTATTTTAAAAAAATAATTGAGCCTTAAAACTCCAATTAAGTATGGGAAATACTTAAATTAAGTAGAGCCACTCTCATGTATGTTCTGTATTACATGAAAAATACTGTATTGATGGTTATTTTTCCTAATTAGGAAAATGTGTGCAACAGATCCCAGAATGACTGAAGAGAATGTAGGATTGTACATTACTCTTGGCTAGGTTTTGCTTATCTCTTTGGGTGGTTTAAGGGTTGGTTTGTTTTGAGGAGAAGGAAGGTAGCAGGTGAACTTGTGTTTCTTCTAAGACAAAGTATAATAAAATTTAAACCAAAAAAAATCTCCCAGCCTACAAGATCAGAGTTTATTAGATTGGTTCTAAGTGGCCATGTTAGTCGTGGGTTGGAGGAGTTTGGATCCACAATAGCCTCTACAGTCAATGGCAGAACTGGATAGACTGGGGAGTAGAGTGGCTGGAAGAACAACAAGCAAGATGGCCTGCTTAGCAATCCCCTTGGGGCATCCGCATATCTTGCCATTGCAAAGAGCATGCTTGGAACCCAGTGGAGCTCTCCCCGTATGCAGTTATACTGAAGGGCGACCAAAAAGCTAAGGAAACAACCAGCCGTGACTCAGACAGCAAGAGGAGTGCTTTTCTCCCTCCATTACCAGACCTAGAGCAGTCTGTTCAATCCACTAAACTCCAAGTCCACAGTCTTGTGCAATAGAGAATTGAGCTTACAAGGAAATTAGATTTATGGAAAAGCTACCTTTTATTTAATGCTTGCTATGTTCCTGCTTGTGTTGACTGCTTTGCATTGATTATTTCATTTAATATTCACAACAACCCTATGACCTAGACCATTTTAGTCTTACCATTTTACAGATGAGAAAACTGAAGCACTGAGATTTAGTAACTTGCCGCAGGGCATTGCTAGCAGGAGATGTCTGGATTCCAACTTAGACGAGGATAGAAGCATAGTCCTTACCTCCCTTTTCAATGAGGTGAAAACTGAGACTCAAATGTGACTTCTTGCCCAGTCTTCAGTACAGCACAGCCAAAAGTGTCAGGACCAAAAGCTGGACCCAGTACTGTGCATTGATCATGCTTTTTATGATCTGTATTCTGACACTTTGGCATCTGGATTTTACTGACCCCAGAGGGACTGCCCCTCCATATTAGCCAATTCCTAAAGAGAGTGCACAACTAGCCAGTCAGTGCACCTCTCCCTGCAAGCCAACCAGTCCAGAGGCCACACCCTAACCACTGCCCTTATTAGACTCTCACTGGGCCACTATCCACCTGCCCGAAGCACCACAGAACCAGGTACCAAAACTCTAGGGACAGCCCCTATGCTCCTGAACCTGCTGAAATTATTCAAACTAGACAATCCTAAACCTGCTTATCCTGCCTCTTCTGTTCCTTCCCATGGAAACCCCAGTAAACCTTCTTGCACAAATTTCCTGACCACTGTTTCCTGACCGCCCTGGTAATTCCACGGTGTGGCATGCCCCTTCTCTTGGGGTCTATGAAGATAACCCACTATTTCATCAGTGGCTGTTGTCTCCTTATCTGTTGGCTTCACCATACTTGAACAACAATAAAAACTCTATTTAAAAACATTGTAATGTCATTATCTGCTGTCTTTCTATTGTACCAGATAGACGCTTATTGTCAACATGTGCCTATAAAACTTTCTATGGCCAGGTAGGTAAGCCCTCTTATGTCTGTCAAAGGCCTTTAAACATATAAATAAAAATGCCATCAGTGTCTTCAATAACCTTTCAGCAATTTAACATGCCAATTTATTGCTCTGCTAAAATGCAAAGGAATTTAAAGTTCTGGAAAGAGTTACCCCAATTTCTATATTCATCTGACTAATAAGTAAATTAATATGGTTAAGATAAGAGGCATATTGGTATATTTTTAACACATAAAGATTAGTTTTAAAGCCTAAGAAATTGCTAGTCTTGGTAAATTACTACATCGGTCTGCGTCACATATTCAAAATGTATTTTTGAAAGGTGTGATTTCAAGACTTACTTTTCTGGTTAGAGTTGCAGGAATGCAATTACCATCAATTCCAGCATCTGGAATTAACAGGATAAAAATTCAGCATTTCCAAAATTTCTGTGTTTTTAGATTATTTAAGCAGCTAAATTGATTTCTTCTTTTCAAAAAAATTGTAGGGTGAAATTTTCTCCCAGGCTAAGACCCGATGATCAGAGTTTTAGCCTAGAGCAAATTTTTACAGCTCGGTTATAAACCCCTGAAATAGGAGTTCATAATGGAAACAGCTGCTCAACCTTAACTATCGCGGGTGCCACTATAATAAAAACGGCAGGAGTTCACATTAACAGTGGCTTCCCCTTACACTCTTTCCTGTTACCCATCCATTAACCAAACTATACTACCTAATGGAGGTAAAGGCTAGGCTTTATTTCCAACAGAAATAACAAGATAGGCAACTTACAGGTGGTAAATAACATGTTCCCCCAAACACCAGAGTCTACAGATATCCCCCGGAGGCTACTCTCCAATCTAGAGAATAACATCCCACTCCAATGATTTCAAATCAGGAATAATATCCCAGCCCACAAAGCACTAAGCAGTGATACCTATTTCCTGTTTATTTTTTGGAATGTATTACATTCACAGTAGTTGTAGAGAGAATACCTTTTTTTAAAAAATACTCTCCTTTGTAATGGGACTATCTTTATAATACATTCATCGTATATTAACAGGTAAATGATTCCTCAAAATTAGAAATAATATCTGAATTGAAGTAAGTGAATGTTTCACTCTTAGAAACCATCATAGTGTGATCCAGACTCCAGTACAAAGGAGTGTTACTCAAGTGCCATATTTGAAATCCCTAAGAATGAGGAAAGAACCAATGATTTTTCGTGCTTGTAATATGCCAGATGCTTTGCCTCTGTTAATTAATTCTTATGACAAAACGCTATGATCACCCCCATTTACCTTTGAGAAAGTCGAGGCTCTGATAGGGTAAATGACTTTTTTCTTTTCAAGAGCTGGTAAGTGGTGAAGTAGGATAAGCCACACATTTTGTCTGATGGTAAACTGCACTATTAGCTTACAAAGGAGAAAGGAGGGCTTTTTTATCAGAAGTTAACTGCCTTGGATAGCTTCAACATTTGAAGACCTTATTCTGAGAGATTGTAAAGCACACTGAGTGAACTATGATTGCATAGAATTACCAGCTGAGCATCTGGTACCGACCAACAGGCTGACATTTCCAGGATTTCACATGGATTTTAAAAGCCTAGCAAATACACCACCCAATGAAAATCTGCCTCTCTGGGTGAATATGAGGCTGTGGAGTGGCCTTCTTGGCATCTTCCATACAGTAATACCCATTTTGAATCTTTAATCATAAGCAACCTTCCCCACCACGTGGCTTTGAGTCCCGTCCTGCAGATGACAATAGGACAATAGCAAGTATCCAGTACACAAGTCCCAGTCTGTTTCCACATGAAGATAAGCTTTGTTCTGACATCATCTAAAGCCTATTACCAACCTGTTTTTCATTTGAAACTCTTTAAAGCAAAGATGTCACTGAATAAAATGTAAACATTTAAATATCTGTTATTTTAACGTAACCACACTCTGAACCATTTTCAAAAATAAACCAAGCACTTGGTTGTGAAAAGGGTAGCAGGAATGAACAGTGAAACCCCACAATTTCCAGGAAGCCATCTCGACAAACTGGAAGTGGGGTATGGATTTTTGCACATAACTGTCTGAGCATGCGCTGTCTCTGAGTCTTCACGCATCGCAAAAGATACAGGAGTGCCATCATCTCTAATGTAAATGTCTTAGATATTTACATGGTTTCTAACCGGGCTTTTGTTTGTAATGTCACATATATTTCTATGACCTTTTTCTTTTTCTAAGTTGTTTTCTAAAAGGAAGGTAGCAACTACCACTCTTTGATTTGTGAGACACAGTCCAGCATTATGTTCTGGTGGATATTTTTAATCAATAGTTATAATAAATACTGTGCTTTTTAAAATAGCCAGTATTAGCACAGAAAGATTTCTCCATTATAGGTATAAATTTTCTGTCTAAAATTTAAAAATAGACATTACCTGACTAGCTTTGATAAGCTTTTGAAAGTAACAGATCCTTTTCCTAGAAAATGTACAGTTCACATGTATATAATATCCTCTATATGATTTCAGGGAAGTTAAAAGACTTCTCTGCCTACCTATGGCCCTCCGAAATACATAAAAACTCCAATTTTTTTACCTTTGATTTCAGGGACTATAGTAAATAAACATAATTTTTTCTCAGTGATTCTTCTGGAATACATTATGAAAGATGCAGTTCACAATAAGAAATTCCATGCTGAGATCTCCCATTGCAAGACTTTAGACATAACTCCTTTACCCTTCTTAGTCAGTCTTCTACTTTTGACCATAAGATCCTGTTTAAACCACGATAAGACCAGAGTAAGTGGGGACCCATCCAAACACATTTAATGTCAGAGAATTTACAAGGGAAGAAAACAGTGGAAAGGCATCCAACAACTAAATACACACACCCACATATATACTTGGAATGCTTAAAAATTTGAGGGGGTAATTCTAAGACCCTACAAGTTGCATTTATGTCAGTTTTATATGAATCTCTTAGAAGCTTTTTTAGCAACCAGACCTCTTGTGCTTACCAAAAGGACTGACCAGTCCAGGCTTTTCCTTGAACTTGGAAAATACAGAGGACTCAAGTTATACATTTCATCGAACTGCATTACACAGCTCTTGAACAGCAGCTCTCAAAGCGTGGCCCCCAGACCAGCAGCCAACAACATGTAGGAACTTGCCAGCCGTGCATACGCTCAGCCCTACCCAAGTTCTGCAGAAACTTTGGGGTGTGGCCCAGCAACCCCTCCAGGGGATTCTGGCCGGGAGTCACTATACTACAGAGACGCCCCTTCCACTCAAGTTATATTTTAATAGTAATTGGAGCCCACAAGGGGCACCTCTACCCAGCGGGGGCCCCTTCATTCTCCTCAGTTCCCAAGGCTGACAAATCCTTCCCCTTAACTACACCCTCCCCTTCCACATCCAAGCTTGCTCAGAATTCTCTGTTCCCATCAAGATACAAAAGGCTAAGCTTAAAAGGATAATACAGAATCGTATCTGGACTTTTGAGCATTAGATTTCTTGCAGGCTAAAGCTCTTCTGAAACAGCGTCTTCCTTCTGAGTAGGTGAGTAATGACAATCTAGCTTAAATGAATAAGCGAATATGCATATTGCTTTTTTAAAAAATAGACATGTATTTGTTTAATTTTTGACTTAGTTTCTTCAGTTTATAAAAGTCCAAGTGAATTTTGCTAGCAATTTCCCCAGAGAACTGTTGATGATAATTATTATTGAAAAAAAAATCCCAACACTTTAAATTACAGTTACAAATCATATATTTTTTTTTTACTTTTAATTTTCACCATATTGTACAAATACATCTAATTATTCTCACTCTACATAGTGCGCTATAAAGCGCCTTAGGGGACTGATTGGTTTATCAATTCAATTAGAAAGTTGGTTGTTTTGATTAACGTCAACTATTATCTATTATAATGAGTATCATAATGCCATCTAATTAAGACAAAGAAAGTGCTTTAAAATTTCCAAACCTATTGCTGGTATGGGTAAAAATAAAAACAATAAAAAAAGACTGTCTGGTTCCCTTCACTATACAAATAGCCCTACGAAGAGAAAGATTCTCTTTTTCTAGATTCACCTAATTCCAGAATTCTGCAGAAACTGATCTACCTGGTGATGGTCCTGAGACAAAAAGAAAGGGTCCTATTCTGCTCCATAAAGAAAAGGTCTGTCTGCTCCATTTATGGTGGTAGGGAAGTGGAACTGGGGAGAGGACATGGTGGTGTTGAGTAGTCATTGTCAGATTCAGAGCAGTAAAATTGGATTCAAGTAAGTAAAATGAAGGGCAACCTCCCTTCTCCATGACAAATGCCCTAAAGCTAATACTGCCAAGGCTACCTCAGTGCTTCTTAAAGGTCTTTCCTGCCCCAGGGTCCCAGAGCATAAGGCAGACACCCCTTAGCGGCAGTGGATGACATGGGTAGTAATACTCTAGGATGGAGCAGTGTGGCAGTGGCCCACCTCCCACTGCCAGAGTGATTCTCCATCTCTGGAACCCTGTGTACCCAGAAGGACCTCCATATGTCTGAGCTTTGCCCAAGAGCAATCATTTCATAGTCACATGCCTCTCTTGTCCTTCCAATATGGGGATAGTCCCAGAATTACTGTAAGAAGAAATGGATGATCCATTTGGAGGCCTGTGAGGAGTTAGAACTGTCTTAGTCCTTTAGGGCTGCTGTCACAAAATGCCACAGAAGGGGTGGCCAAAAACAAATCTCACAGTCCTGGGGGCTGGAAGTCCAAGATCAAGGCGTCAGCTGATTTGGTTCCTGGCTCCGGTTCTCTGCCCTACTTGCATTCAGCTGCTTTCTCACTAAGTCCTCACAGGGTGGAGGTAGGAAAAGAACTTTGGTGTCTCTTCCCCTTCTTATAAGGGTCTTAGACCTATCCAATCAGGACCACATCCTCATGACCTCATTTAACCTTAATTACCTCCTTATTCCAAATAGAGTCACATTGGGGGTGTTAGGGTTTCAACATATAAACTGGGGGAGGGGGAGACAATTCAGTCCATAGCAAGAACTACACAAATGAAGATTTTTTTTTTTAACTCTATAGGATGAATTCAGACGTAGCATCCAGCTCACATTGTTTCTATTTTTTTAGCTATGGCAAAACCATATTCTTTTAAATATCTTACCTGAAGGGGAGATAGAAGGGAATGGGAGAACAGAGTAGTAAGTTAAGGTTTATGAGGATTTGCTGTTTATGAAGTGCAAAGTGTTATGAATATGGACAAGGTAAATGGGGGATTTTACTGAATACTTATATAATTGAGACAATTCTTTGGGGTGTGTCTAAGTGTCCTGAAGCATTCCTGAAATTCTCAGTGTGTTTATGGTTCACTAGCTTCCTTCTTTGCCTGTGTTTGTAGGATTGTCATTTTATGATGTGTCCAGGCAAATGAAGTTATTTGGGTCAAAAACATTAGATTCCCCAGGTTCTCTTAATCCATTTGCAAAGAATTGTTCTCCATGAATTATGTATTTTAGGAAACTTGGATTATTAGTCCTGTGTACTTTCTTGCATTTTTAATGAATTTATGTTTGTAAATGATACTGATCTCATATACAAACTTGCTTGCACCTAGAGTTATGGTATCACTGGATCTGACCATGAAAATGTTTGAAAAAATTGAGGTATTTTACTTCATTTTGGGAATAATACTACTGTGGGGAAGTTATTGATGGTAAACTTTTGGCCAAGCTGAGATTGCATTTCTTGTGATGTAGGTCAATCTTGAAATGAACATTGCTGGGAGGTAAGAACTATGATGTGTGTATGTATGTACACACACATATACACATGTGCACATATGTGCGCATATATATACATGTGTGTATATACTTACATATATCGTGTGAGTGTTCATCTCCTCACTGGTAGTTGAACCTAATCTCTTTCCAATTCCCATGATCTATTTGAAAGTAACAGTTGGTTTCCGTTCCATGAAGGAACAAATTGGTTCCTTCAGATGCAGACACTGGCTTCTTAATGGCAAAACCTGACTGCTCCAGCGAGCTGATTCAGCAAAATGAACTCCTGAATTAGTCTATTAGCCACAGTGAGGGGAAGTTACAAACCAGAATGGCTCACTGGTGTATAATAAAGATGGAAGTGATCTTTGGGAAATGGCTTCCTCTCTGCACCTTTGAACATATTTCCTCTTGTGACTGATGGGTGTCAGCTGTCAAACCACCAAATTTACCTGAACAATGTTGCCGGGAGTAGGATGAATTCAAGTCTATGATTTAACATGTTTTAGACAGAAGCAGTACAAATACTTAAGGAGAAAGGTTATCTTCTACTTTGCCTCTCCCTCTCTCACAAGGTGGCAAGGCCCCAGAACTTTCCCAGTCCACATCTCTGCTGCATCCCAGGCAAAACAAACATTACCCATCCCCTCATTTTGGGCTGGTTGGCTATCTGTGAAGCTGCTAAAACCAGAGCTATGATTCTTGCATTACATTTTTTCTGTGGTCCATCAGATTGAACCATTGATGGGCCAACAAACTATAATGAATTAGAGACATTTTGGACAAGACATTTATTTGTCTCATGTAGATACTTACATGATCAAGAAAAGTGTTGCTTTGTGTGTGTGTAAGACTGTGAAGAAAACACAGAATATGAGAGGAAAAATGAGAAGTTTGATCAACATGAATAAAGCAGGATTTTTTCTTGAAGACTTGATGCTTTATTTTTTAAGACTCTGCATAAAGCAGAGAAATATCTAAATTCATATTCCATGAAATCTGTGAGCTCAGCTACTGCTCCTCCTTTAATGTAATGTCTTTAGGATATGAACCCATTACAGTCATGATCTGATTGGTAAAGAGAGGTCATTAAACAGTTTTCTCCAAAGAGATAGCTGCCAGAATGGAATAGTGATTAGAAATAGAAAAGCTTCTGTTTTTTGTTTTTTTTTAGTTTCTACTTTTCCATTTTATCTTTAGTAAAAAATTTATTCTTCTAAGCTCAATAAATTCCCAAAAGAGCTTTGAGTTCAGATAACAGATTTCTTTACATGCACAGTAATTGTTGAATAGTCATTATGAATGGGTTTCTAACTACATTTTTGATGCACGCATATTGTTTCAGTGAATGAAAAAGTGCAAACAACTAAGGGACAAAACCCATAGGTTTTTATTTTGGAAGGAAGTTCAGTGACCCCTACATATTTACCAGAAAATATATTGGATGTGTCCTTTGCTGGAATTTTCAGGGACACATTTAGAAAACCAGGTGCTTTTTAAAAATGTCTTCTCTGAAGCATTACTAATGCTACTGTTGGTGAAAAAAAAAAACGACATAACAACCATATGGTTACAGAGACCAAAACAAACAAACCAACAAAGGAGCTGCTTCTCTGGGGGAATTATAGTACCAGAACTGTGGAGGAGAGGATTGAGCCAGCCTGGGATCCGCTAAATCCCTTCATAGTAGCTGAAGCAATGGCATAAAGGGTGCAGCTGATGATCTGTGAGCCAGTTTATCAGGGAGCTACTAACAGGAGCCCATTTAGGGGACAAAGCAGAGGTTAGGAAATCCTGGCCTCCATATTGTCAAATTAGCATTCGTGCTAATTCCCTGCAATTTGTAGCAAGGGCAACTTCCACTGGAAAGCATGATACACAGTGCTTTGCATTGAAATATCCAACACAGAAAAATAATCAAGCTGTTGCATAATCTACTCCTACCAATATTATACAATCTACCAAATTCATTGAACTATTGTTCAATGTACATGCATTCCTTTTCAGATCTAGGGCATTATCCTGGATATTTCCTAAACTGAAAATATTGATGTCATAAACAGGAGATGCTCACTAGCAGGTAATGACTCTTTGATGAAAGGTGATCAAGTATCAGTTATTCTTATTACAATAGATGAAGGTATTTCTGTATTTTTAAATCACAGCAATAGGTTTCTGGAGGGTTCTTTTGCAAAAAAAAAATATTTGAATCTGTTGTCTAGGAAAGCCGGGGGAAGTGGGATGGAAAGGATGCCTTGAAATAAGAGTGGTTGTTGGTGGACAGGTCAGCGAGTTCAGACTTTGAAACTTGAAGGACATAAATAAATCTATGTTTATATCCTAGTGCAACTTACATTCTAGTGAATTTTGGCACCACCCTAAAGGGTCTAGAGTCATTCGTTGGAGAAACTCATCCCAGACTCTGGTTTAACAACAACAATTAAACAAATTGTGACCAAGCTCACAATAAATGAACTTTATCAAGGGTTATTTTAAAAACAAAAAGCAACCACTGAGTTTGGGAACATATTTCAGAAGAAATAAGTAGCACAGAGTTGGGGGAATGGGAGTATTGGAGTTGAAGTTTACATAAGATTTACCAGCTTTCTTCATTTTTACAGGAAGAGGGTAACTTTTGGTCTTTATGCCATATTAATGTTTCTTGCCTGTTTATTCGTTTTCTTTTGCAGGGTAATAAATTACTGTAACCATAAGAGTTTAAAACATAAAAAATGTATTATCTCAGAAATTTTGTGGATCATGGATCAGGTCCCACCAGGTTGAAATCAGATTGCTGGTAGGGGCCTGACCTCCCGCTGAAGTTCAACATCCTCCCCCAAGCCCACTGGCTGGGGGCAGAACTCACTGCCTTGCAGGTGTAGGACTGAGGTCCCCAGTTCTTTGCTGACTGCTGGCCAGAGGTTACTGTCAGCTCCTAGACAACTCCTGCTCATAGGCATTCTTACAGAATGGCTGTTGACAGAGCACCTGTTCTTATGGGTTCAACTGATTGGGTGAAGCTGACCCACCGTCATCTCCCTTTTGATTTACCCAGTCATCGGATCTGCAAAAGTTCCTTCACCTTGGCCATATGCCACATAATGTAATCTAATCACAAAAGTGCACCCCATCCATGCACTTGCTCATGGAGAAGGGAGAGCAAGTTATACACCAGGGCAACCTCGGGACTCTCTTAAAGCGATGCCTACCACATTCTAGTATCTGCTCTTCTGTGGTTACTGCCAGGGCCACACTACCTCTCTCCCACTTACCCAGGGCCAGAAGCCAGAGGCCTGGAGTAGAGTAAGGTGATGGTGATACCACCCAGTGCTTAAAAAAAACGAGTTTGGCATCAAACAGACTTTGTTTAGTTTGACTCAAAACATTGCCACTTGGCTTCTATGTCCCCCCTATAAAATGGGCCGATTTCTTTCACAGAGTTGTCACAAGGATGAAAGGAGACTGAACCCCCAAGTATTCAGCACAGCGCCTGACTCACAGCTCCTTGCAGGCAGAACTAGGCCCTTCTTCTGCTCCCTTTAGTGCACAGTGTGCCTGGCACATCTTCAATAAATATTGGTTTAATGACTAAATTACAAACACAAAATGGTGGCTATTATTTTCTTAGATGTTTTAGAGCCTCCAAAATACAATATATGCAGAGTTTTATATATCACTTACCAATCATTAATAGTAAACCAATAATCTTTCCATGTAAATTTCAAGCAAAAAAAAATTTCACTCCTTCATGTCCTCTTGGTTCTAGTATATAAAGTTGTGACCACTCCTGTTAGACCTGATTAGGAAAATCAGGGGAGATGGAAAATCTGGGGAAATGAAAATGAGAATAAGTAGAGGGCAGAGGAGGAGTGCTGCTTTTTGCAAGGAAGCCTGGGTGGGGGTGGGGAGTAAGGGGTATTGGATATCCCAGTATCCCAGGAAGAGGATACTGGCCTTGGGCATCTCTCCTGACCCTCAGGCAGAAGAAAGATGGCTCAGAGGGATGTAAAGGGTAAACAGTTCATGTTTTGGAGTGAGATTTTTGTGGGCAGCCAAATTACTGGATACCCCCAAGTCCTCAGCGAGACGCTAAAAGATGGGCAGAGCCGGAGATGCATAAAATCAGGAAGGCACTGAACTTTTGGGTGGAGGACCAGGCAGAAGTACTGTACTGACTTCAAAAAAGCGAAACAATTCACTGAACAATGATTCATTAAAAACTCAGTGAAAGGAGCTGCTGAAAAGTTTCCAGGCAGGGAAAAAAGGATGGCAAAGGTAATGAACAGGACCACACCCTATATTACAAAATATCATTGCTTTGAGATTTATTTTGTGTTGGTGTTTATTGTTTTGTGTCAGTGAAATTCAGAGTATTTTAAAAGTCATTTTTGACCTCAGACCCTTAACCATATTTTTTCTTAAGGTCTTAAGAACTTCAGATTTTGGAAGGAAGTGTTTGTGTCTTTGTGTACTTTTGTGGTTGGTTTAAACTGAGTTGGTTTCAAACATATAGGTGTGTATACATATGTGTATGTATTTGAAAGATACATATGTATATACACACAATGAGATATTATATATACTCAAGCATAAGGACACATATACTCAATGAGCACCTTGGTCTCCTTTAGAATGCCAAAACCTCTAGAGTCTGTATCATATGGTTCTCATATACTATGACATTTACAGCATTAGTTAAGTGCTGAGCACAACATGAACACTTAACAGATACTAAAAATGTTTTTGACTTTCAGAGCGAAGTTTAAAAATCCAGTCCATTTTAAAGAGTTTAAAGTAAGCATAAAAATTCAAAGGAACAGAGGCACTGTTTGGTTAATTAGAGCATCTTCTAGTAAAACCTTGATATGGCCAACTGAACGTTAAGTGGTACAACGGTTTTACAGGGTAATCCTGAACACAGAAATTCTAGAGAAAGAGGAAACTACTTGGAAATGTTTCTTCTAAATTAATTCAAAATTTGCAGTGTCTTCTAATTTCTATTATTTTCCCTAAAGAATGAAGGTAGAAGGAGTAATCACCAGAATGTATTTGAATGACTGAGAAAATATTTCTTCAAATAGTTTACAAGTGGAAAGAGACACATGATATTAGTAGGGTTAAAAAGAAGGATATAATGCAGGCAGGGAGGCAGGGAGGGAGGAAAAGAAAGAAACAAAAAGGAAAGAAAAGAAACATCATATCTGTGAATTAAGTCCAGATCAGGGTATAGTCCTTGGTCATTTTTGGTACTCAGTACATTCATGAAACCTCCAGAGAAAGTTCCAGAGTTGAATGAGTCACCATAGTCAAACTTCCATAGTATCCTTGTCTAGAGGGCAAAATCCTTTAAGAAGATTTTAATATTTGCCCTTAATGTGTGTGGATAAAATTGTAATATTTCCAGAATATCTTGTCTGGCTTTAGCGCATCCTCAGGGGTGGAGAGAAGTATGGCCTTAGTGTATCTGCACATCAATAGGCATTCCTCAGGGGTGGAGGGCATTCATCCCTATAGCAATGGGTAATTCCTTGGGCAACTGCGGGGTTATCTGAACCTGAGAGGTTAGGGGGAGGTCAGACTTACTTTGGCTGAAGCAGAAAAGAGACAGCCCTGGACTGCAGTTTATAAGCAATGAACAGGTTTTAAACTTTATTTCTCCCTTTGACTGATTTCAGTTTTAGAGGTATTTTGCCCCAGGATTTCGTTTCCCTGGACTTACATCTGGTGCAGTTGGCAGGACCTCTGAACCTGAAATCTGTCATAATGGGTGCGACCTTTGGGAGGGCCACCCCTAGAGATGATGGGGAGAAGTGGTGCTCGCACCAAGGGATGTGTGTCTGCACTCATGTGATCGTGGAGATGCCACCACCACTGCTGGCTGCACCAACCCCAGCCCATGGCCCAAGCTGAAGGCTGCTACTACTGCTGCTGCTGCCCCTGCTGCCAGCCAGAGCCTGGTCCCAACTACGGAAAGGAGCAGAGGTCTGATTCGCCTTGACAGAGAAGGAATTGGCTGCTGTGTACCACACCTTGCTGGCTACAGAGCTCTTCACCAGAACAGCTCTGACCAAGGTAATAACCACCTATCCCATTGCAGGGTGGGTATGAGACTGAACCCAAAAGCCACGGAGTGGCATGGCACAGACACCTACCATATATCATGTGACTGGCCATTTGCCTTTGGCATCCCCAGGGAATAATGAAGCAGACACATTGGCCCAGGTGTGCTGGCTAGAAGGAAAGCCTGTCTCTGATGTGACCCAATGGCGACATCAGCATTTGTTGCATGTGGGACAAAAGACAATGTGGGCTGTAGCCCATCTGTAGGGCTTGCCATTGACCTTTGAAGAAGTCAGCCAAGCCTGGAAAGAGAGCTTTGTGTGCTCTCAAGAAGGACTTACACTGAGTCCTGCAGCAACATGGGACAAAAGGAGGCCAATAGCGCTCCTCAGGTGGCAGACAGACTATACTGGGCCTCTGCCCATATCAAAAGGATATCTGTATGCCATGAGTTGTGTGGATACGGCTATTGGACCATTGGTTGCTTTTCCTGCCCATTGCGCAGATGAGCAAACCACCAAGAGGGGCCTAGAGCTTCTCTTTGCAGCCTATGGCTGGCCACCAGTGATTGAGAGGTATCAAGGCACCCACTTTAATGGACATGCATTACAAAGATGGGTGCAGCAATTAGGAATAAAGTGGAAATTAGATACTGTTAAATGGCCCTGGCCCTGGACATTTTGACACATGGACCAGCAATGACTGGCCCTTCTGGCACCTTGGGGGAAAGGCCTGGAAGCTGGCCTCCTGTGTGTTCCTGGAGTAACAGCAGAGTGGCCCCCAAAGATCATGGTTATTTTCTTCTACAGTCCTTGTGGCCTCGATGCACTCCCTGGCTTCAACTGCCAGGTTATGGCTGAAATTCATGAGTTTTGGACTTAATCAGCATAGGATTTTGATCCTAAAACCTCTGGCTTGAAGATTATCATGATTTTGTTGCTGTTGTCAAGAAAAAATGCTTAAAGAGAGGCTTGACTTTGTCTAATGTTGGTAAAAGTTTTGTGAGTAATCCAGCATGGTTGTTAGGAATAAGTAAACAAGTGTAGCAAGTGAAAATAGTGAAAATAATAGTGTATTAGGGTATTAAATATATTTTGTGCTTAGTAAGAGATTGTGCTGTAAAGCACATTTACTTAATCTGCATAGGCTAAATCCTCTGGCTTGAGGATTGTCATGATTTTATTGCTGTTGCTATTGTATGTCATTAGTCTGGTCACAGTGCTTCAGCTTTCTCACCCAGGCACCACTAAGAAAGAGGGGGAACAAGTAAATTGTAAGATGAGACTTCTTGAGGGGTGCCCTGTGGTAAAATTGTAATATTTCCAGAATATCTTGCCTGGCTTTAGTGCTTCCTCATGGGTGGAGAGAAGTATGGCCTTAGTGTATCTGCATATCAATAGGCATTCCTAAGGGGTGGAGAAAGGTTCATCTCCATAGCAATGGGTAATTACCTGGGCAACCATGGGCTTATCTGAACCTGAGTGGTTAGAGGGAGGTCAGACTTACTTTGGCTGGTGCAAGAAAGAGTCAGCCCCGGGCCTGCAGTTTGTAAGCAATAAATGAGTTTTAAACTTTATTTCTCCCTTTGACTGATTTTGGTTTTAGAGGTATTTTGCCCTGGGATTTTGTCTCTCTGGATTTACAGGGTGGCATTGAGGGATAAAGAACAAGAATGTTTGCTTATTTGTACATATATCCTTAAGGCTGTAAAAAGCCCCCCTTCTAAGAGTATAATCTTTCAAGATGTAGGATCAAGAATAGGCAGAAGAAAGAAAAACTGTTAGTGTCTCAGCAGCTTGATTGTGCATCTGACAATGACTTGACAGGAGACTCAGTACATCACGTCAATTTCATTTTAAAACCAAAATTCTGATGTCATATGGAAATGGCATGCTGAAATTCACTGAATTTTTCCATGCTTCAGCTATTCCTCATCATGCTTGTTTGGACACTATCCCTTTTTAAATTCTTGATCTGTCTCCCATGTACTGAGCACTCAAAAGACAAAAACTGGGTAACTAACATCTCTTGCGGAATTTACATAAAGCCCCAAACAAATATATAATGAGGCCCGGAGTCCTGTCAGCACAGGAGAAAAGTTTCTCAGCAGGCCCTCTGGTTGTGGCTTGATACCCTGTCGCAAGGACCTTTAATAACTCACAGGGCTAAAAGGACTGACTCTCAGGGAGAAAGGCCAAGGGCCAAAGGTGAGCCCAAACAGGCATGGCAGTGGGAAAGAAAGGTGGCAGTATTTAACCACTCCACTTCTAGAAAAGCCATCATTCCCCACTAAACTACCATCACCGCCTCTTGCTCAACACAATCTTCAAAGGAGATGGTGAAAAGGTGCCCATAGGCAGTAGGACCGACACAAGCCCCTGTTCTCCAGGCCACCCGGATCGCCAAGCAGCTGTCAACTCTTCCCTCTGCGGTGGAGCTTCCCAGTTCCCTAAAATACAGTGAAGTGAAGCACCCTGGGTAGCCAGCGCCTTTGATCCTCAGTCTCCACTATCCGTGCTTTTCCCCCGTATTTTTCTGTCTCTCTCCGAACTTTGAAGATAATGACTCTTAAACATTTGCAAGTAATTAGAAGGTGTGGCTGCCAAGGAAAAGGGCCTATTTTTCTTTTAAATGGGAAGAGTAGGTGCTTTGGGCTTCGTGCATCTCTAATTACATCACATGTGCTTATTTGGTCTCTGATAAACTGATATGGCCCTGGTAGGAAAACCACACCTAGGAACTAATGAGCCCCTCCTGCAACAATAATAGCCATTAAGAGACGAGAAGCTGGGTGTCGTCATGAGCCAATTATTTATCATTTACTGACAACTTCATCCTTCAACTTGCTTTTCAGCTTCAGTTCATTAACAACTGAGGGGAGGGGACTGTATATTCTCCCACCAAAAAAAAAAGTGACTTAAGAAAATACTATGAGCTGCCTCCATTTTTATTAGGCATTAAACAACTTGACTGAAAATAAAAGAACCACCCTCTCCATTCAGTTTTAGTACTTTTCATAGCATGTGTGTGCACATGACTAAAGGACACACACAACGTGAAATGTGAGCAATTCTTTGTACTCCATTGCTGATGGAGAAAGGATCAGAAAGGATAAAAGAAGGAAATGCATATATATAAATTAATGGATCACTGGGATAAACCCCCTCTCCCATTAGAACTACCCCACAGTTACCCTCAAGGAAAAATACATAAACAATGGCTTGGCTTAGTCAATCATTTTCCCATTTGGCTGAACCATCTCTCAGCATAGGGAATAACAAGTGATGAAATGGTTACAGTCAAAAACAAGCAAAAAGAAAGTTTGGAGTATGTGCACAATCATCTCACCCTGCAGGATTTGGCCAAGGTCTGTGTAGTACAACTTGCCTTTCTTATTTCTAGCTCAGTTGCAAAAAGGACATTTCCAGTCAGTTAGCCCAACTCCTTAATTTTACAAGTAGTAAACTGAGGCACAGAGAGAGGCTGCGTGGATGACCCAGGACCGCACGGTCCAGGACAAGCTCAGGCCTTCTAGTCCCCGGTGCAGTGCTGGCCGTCCTTGTCCTTCGTCAGGGCTGACCTGTATTCCCCAGCGGTTAACAGGACGCCCAGCCTATCAGCAGCACCAGGGAAGCTAGGCTGTTAAATAACAAAGGGGCACTTGGAATCTTTCATAGCAATTCCCTTTTTGGTTTTGTAAAAGTTATATTTGGAGACATTATCAAAGTAGCAAAGTATGCTTCTTTCTCTCCTCGAATATGTAACCAACTAGCAGCTCACTCAGGGATCTTTGGACCTTTACATTCTTCTGTCTCCCAATTGTCTCATTGTTTTTACCATTTTTAAAGTGTGTGTGTGTGTGTGTGTGTGTGTGTGTGTGTGTGTGTGTGTGTGTGTACAGAAACATGTATGCACAAAAAAGTGTGTATGTAGGAGTATATATGCATTTTTTTTCAGGAAGGTATATGAAAAGATAAATATTACTTGTCTCACCATTTTGAGTTTTGGTGTTAAACTGACTATGGAAGAGATACTTCACTTCATGAGCTGCCGCTGAAGCTTCTCAGTTTTAGCCTAAAGGCAGTCCTCTAAAACAAAATGAGGCTGAATAATAGGGGCTTTGCCGGGGGAAGGGTGGTATGTTTTCGTTTTTTGTAGGATTCCAAAGTAGATAGACAAAGGATTTTAGTGTCCTCAGGAAATCTAAAGCAGAGGTACCCACAGATATTATCTATCACACAATCTTGAGAAGTGACTTGTCATATTTCTTCATTCTCATATCATGACTGGTTAGTAGTATCTTTTTGCCTGAGAAACAGGGGTACATGATTCAGTTATAGCATTTGATGAATCTCTCCGAATTGAAGGAAAAATCAAAAACTTTGAAAGCAAATAAGCCACACAGTAATAAATCAACTAGACCAAACTAGATCAAAATCTCATGCTTCCTAGGTGTCAGTCATTGTTTGAACGTTTTGCACTTATTACTCACTTCATCCTGGGATAACTCTATGAGATGGTAGTGTTATTTTACCCACATATCAAATGAGGAAACTGAGGCCCAGAGAAGTTAGACAACCAGGTTGCCCGACTGTTCAGTGCTAGGTCTGGGATCTGAGAGCGCTCTGCGCCGTTCCACACAGGCTTCCAACTAAAAGGCTGGCTTGGTTCATCAAGCTGACATGCTAGGAACAGAAAGTTTCTGGAAGCCTCAGGGACTTCTTTTGAACATTGCCACCTGTTCACACCCTGATCCAGATTAAGTTTGGAGAAATCCAGGTAAGACTGGGATGCCTACAGGGATCAAGTCCTTGCGGGACAGTGCATGTGAAAAGCAGTATGGCCTAATCTTGACGCCAATTTGTTACAGACTAAAGCAGCATCTCTTCCAGGGGTTTGCCTCTCTTATTCTCAGTTCTCAAGCCCATTCACCAAAGAATTCTCTCATACATTTTGTTGGTGGCATGAGTTTTTATCAACATTTAGGGAGTGACCCTGGACAAGGAAAGCAGGTGTTCCAGAGAAGACAGGAGCCTGTGACGCTCACAGACACAGGCAAACCCATAGAGAGATACTTAGAAGATCCAGCTAAAGCTAATTAGCTCAGTTCAAGAGAACTCTGCCTGGTGAAGTGATAGCTACATAAATAAATCAATGCAAGACAGGCAATGATAAATGTGTTAACAGAGAAACAAGGTGTAGGGGAAAATCGGAAGACAGCTCATGAAGAAATCATGACTGTTCCTTCCCACCCACGCCTTCCACTCCTACTCCGGGGAAGGGAGGTGTTTGATGCATGATATTTTTCACCAGGCACACAATGGAGTTAGGTAATTTTGGAAAGATTTAAGTAAGGAGAGGCTTGGTGAGTAAGCTAACAATGTGCTTTCTTGGGTGGGGAGAATAGGAAACATATAACAGTGAAAAATATCAGCTCATCAAAAGATACTACATGCATGGTAATTTACACCCCCACCAACAGTACATGAGGGCTCCCCTGTCTACACATCCTTGCCAGCACTTGATATTTCTTATTTTTGATACTAGCCATTTATGCAGTATGGAGGTTCCTCAGAAAGTAAAACTAAAAATACTATACAACCCAGTAATTCCACTTCTGGGAATTTACTCAAAGAAAACAAAATCAATAATTTGAAAAGATATATCACAGCATTATATGCAATAGCTAAGATATGGCTCAACCTAAGTGTCCACTGATGGATGAATGGATACAGAAGAAGTGATACATACATTCAGTGGAGTATTACTCAGCCATCTAAAAGAAGGGAATCTTGTTGTTTGACAACCTGGATGACCCTAGAGGGTATTATGCTAAGTGAAATAAGTCAGACAATGAAAGACAAATGCCATATAATTTTACTTAATGTGGAATCTAAACGAATAAAACAAATGAACAAACAAACAAAACAGAAATAGATTCACAAACCTGGAGAACAAACTGGTGGTTGCCTTGGGGGAGGGCATAGGGAGGATGGGTAAAATAGGTGAAAGAGATTAAAAAAATGTTTAGGAACCAATTCAACAATTAACAAATAAAAGGAAAATTTAGGCAAAAACAAGGTGGCACATGTATATTTCAAGCTATTTCCACCTCCGCTTGTCATAATTTAAAAACATGGGTTAGCAATTTAGAAGGGACAGAGGACCTGAATAGGCATTTTTCCAAAGATGACATAGAGATGGCCAATGGACACATGAAAAGATGCTCCATGTCACTAATCATTAGGGAAATGCAAATCAAAACCACAATGAGATTGCCTCATACCAGTCAGCATGGCCACTATCCAAAAGGCAAGATATAGCAAGTATTGGCAAGGATGTATAGAAAAGGGAACACTCCTGCGCTGTTGGTGGGAATGTAAATGGTATAGCCACTATGGAAAACAGTATGGAAGTTCCTTAAAAAACTAAAAATAAAACTACCATACAACACAATAATTCCACTTCTGGGAATTTACCTGAAGAAAACAAAATCTTCTATTTGAAAAGATATATGCAGCCCTGTATTTATTGTCACATTAGTTACAATAGCCAAGATATGGAAACTACCAAAGTGTTTATCAATGAGTAAATGCATAAAGATGAGGTACATATATACAACAGAATATTAGTCAGCCATAAAAAAGAAAGAAACCCTGCCATTGTGTGTGCCAACGTGGATGGACCTAGAAGGTATTATGCTCAGTGAAATAATCCAAGCACAGAATGACAAATACCTATGATTTCACTTATTTGTGGAATCTCAAAACAAAATGAACAAAACAGCAATTAAGTCATGGGCACCAAGAAGTGATTGGTGGTTACCATGGGGGAGGGGTCAGGTAGGCAAAGGTGAGAAAGAGGCACAAAATCTTAATCATAATATAAATTATTAGTCATGGGATGAAAGTATAGCATAGAGAATACAGTCCATGGTTCTGTAACATTTTTCTATGTTGACAGATAGTAACTACAGTAGTCGGGTTGAGTATTTAGTAATGTAGATAGCACTCCAATCACTATGTATATGTGAAACCAATATAATATTGTACATCAACAATACTTCAATTTTTAAAAATATATCAAATATAAATAAAGGAGTCCAGAATGTAAAAAGAAAAAAAAGAAAAAACCCATGGGTTAGCAACTTGATTTTCAAAGAAGTTTGTCAAACTCTATACCATTCACTATCTTTATTACTTTAGGAAGGAGTATATTCACCAAAGTAACAGGTGGAAAAAAAAAAGACCACAAATATATTCATTTTGTGCACACTCTTGGACCTCATCTCTAAGTTCAACTTGCCTTTTGGGAGGGAAGAGAATAGGGATATTTCTTGAAGAGTAGATGGACCATCCATTCTGCATAGAAAAAGCAAGAGCTTCCTTTATAACCCTTATGGACAGGTAGGTAGAGAGAGAGAGGATGGGAGGGAGGCTGGCAGGGAAGGGAAGGGAGAAGAGGGGAAAGAAAGCTTTGAAAAATAAGAAATGATATAAATAGCTCCATAGAGTCTCATTTTTTAAATCCATTTATTGTCACAGACATAACAATTATTTACTCTGAGAACTCTACTACTGAGAAATCACTTGCTGATTTTTTTGATAATTATTATCATCAGAAAGGCCAGATGGGAGAGTCACAATCTTTAAGGTTCCTTCCAATTTTACCCCCTATAGTGATCAGTCTTATTAAAGAGTAACCACTACCCCTACCAGTTCAAAGTTAAAAGCCGTAGCCCCTGTTAACCAGACATTATGGGGATTGATTTGCCATATATACAAATATCGAATCATTATATGCTGTTTACCTGAAACTGATATAATATTGCTTGTCAATTTATGCCTCCATATAAATAAATAAATAAGAAAGAAATACTACAGGGCCTTCTAGAAAAACATCTTATGCTTGCCTTCAACAAAAGAAGCTACCGCACTGTGAACTGCAGCATGTTCAAAACCAGCAGTGTCACTAGACCTATATCGGAGGTATTTGTCCTGGTATCAAAAATCTAGGCACTTCTGATACAGAGGGTCCTCAGACTAAATCTTAGAACTCCCTGTTTCTACTTCCAAGCATCCATCAGAGCATTTGCTTTCAGGTGAAGTTTGTAAAATGTATCCAGTTCTCAGCAAAACCAAACAAGTTCGATTATTAAACTTTTCTCTCTTGGAAAGCTGTTTTGTTGTAAAAGGGCCTGTGACACGGACCTCCACCCAGCTTTCCTGTCCCGGTGGGAGGCTACTTTCCTTCTGCGGTCTCCGGGACAGCCTCCTCCCTTTCGGTCCTCCCCGCTACACACACTGACAAAGCTCTGAGATGCTCGCTTGAAGGACAGCATTCGGAGGCTCACCCAGTCCCACCCTGGCAGGTGGTGGAAATGAGCCTACAGAGTAGCTCACTATAACCACAAGGCTCAGATCGCTTCATATTTCCTCTGCTGTAGTCTTGGGCTCCTTCAGTCAAGGCCTCAAAGCAACTAAATCAGTTTCAAAACCCTATAATTTTGAAATTCTGTTCGTGGCCTTTCAATGTTGTGATTTCTAGCATTTTTAAAGGCTGGAACTCACCATTTATGAGCTAAGATTTTTCCCCCCCCCCGCTTATCAGTTATTTATGCTTCTCAAACACATGATTTTGCTTGCAGTTCATCCGCTATACTGATACTGATGGAAATTAGAAAACAAAATTGCAGAGGACAAAATATTTTAGCAAATTGATAGGATGATTACAAGTAAATAATAATTACACAATAGTGTAGTTTGGGCTAATAAAACTTACCATGCCCACTGAGCCTACCATTAGCACAGACATTTTTAACACCAGCCAAATTAATTTCATAGTTGACATTTCCAGCACAAAGTATTAGTGATTTGCAATATTCTGGTTTCTAATCCCAACACCACCTACTGGTGCCGGGGAATGTTTAGCAGTACTAATAACATTGAACTAGAACTTCAGAGTTCTACTTTTCATGAGATTATTGCGTGGTTGTCTCTTTTTATATTCTTTTAAAGCTCTAACAATCCTTTGCTCCTTGGATTCCTCTGAAGCACCATAAATGAATAGATGGTAAGTAAATAAATAAAACATTGTAAATACCCTGAATGGAATCGGACAGCTCACTGCACAAAATGGACCATTGGTCAAGGTGGCAAAAGGAGAAACTCAACAGAATTTCTATTTTTCAAAATCCCGGAATTCAAAGGTAGAGTAGATTTATAATGGCACTATAATCTTTAAGAAGATGCTTGGGTCCTGGAGCAAGGCAGTCATTCGCTAAAGGCCAGAATGTGGAGATGAAGCCCTGCAAGGTTCTGGCTGGGTGGATAGCACAGGAAACTGGATACATATGGCTCTTTAGAGCAGGAGAGAATGCATATTGTTTTCTTATTTAAAGATCAAGCAGATGAGAAAGGGAGGCCAGTGTGGTGTTAATTGGTTTCCTGGGGGTGGGTAGGAGTGGTGCCTCTGGAAGGAGGAAGGGGCCCTTGTAAAAATTAGAATAGATTTTGCTGAGTTTAGGATGTGTTTCCTGCTGGTCAGAAGAAAGAGCAAGGCTGAAAGGAGGAATTTCCAAATGTATCCCAGAAGGAAGTCATTTGTTTAGTTTCCTAGAGTCACATGGGATCTGGAAGAGGGTGGGGAAGGGTGTAGCGTGGAGCTGAGAACTGCACCTAGAGAGAGGAAACTGGTAGAACCTGGAGGCCCACGGAGAGACTGGCTGGAGATGGATCATCTGGAGGGTAGAGCAAGTCCTCCCTCCCCACTCACTTTCTGCTCCCTCAGTGTCAACATCATTGCATCAGCACCAGCAGGTACAGTGGAAAGAGCCTGGACTCCATAGGCTAAGGTTCAGCTCCAAGACTCACAAGTGTTGGAGAAAGTGGCATATGCTGCCTCAGTTTCCCCCATTAATAATACTGGATACTTGGCTTACTAGACTGTTCCTTTCTTTCGTTGCTGGGAGAGGCAGAATGGGGTAGCTCTGAAGTCAGCTGGAATCTTGCATATGAAGGATACAGAAAATTGCCTGTAAGGAAGTAATTTCCTTTCAAAAACTGTAGTATTGCAACCATTCCAGATTGTGTGTTGAAGTTACTGAGATGCTTTTTAATAATATCACAACACAAATGGAAACACTGAAATGAATTTGATTAAAGGTTTGTTAATGGTGGATTTTTTCTGGCTGTATTTCCATTAGTGTACTTGTTTTCTATTTATCTGAAACAAGGAAAAACAATCATGTATTACTGATTGGGTGTTGATTCGTGTGACTTACAAAAATTGATGCCTGATTTGGAGACATTCTTTTTACTGAATTTAAAATTTTAAAGGCATTATGCTCTGGAAAACATAGGACAATTGGAGAAAACTTGGCACGTTTTGAAACCAAACAGCTACAACATCAGGTGCCCCATAGGGCCAAAACCTAGGTTTCATTTCTGTATGATGAGTGTCTGAGAATTTCTATATATTATTTAAATTATTGTATAATTTTATGTAATATTATTTATAAAATTATTATATTTTCCCAAAACACAAAGGGTTTGTCTTTTTTTAATATAGGAAACTTTTTTTTCATAGCACCCAAGGAAATTAGATAAAGGTAGTGCTCTGCTTTTAAAGTGGAAAAATTTTTAAGTGGAAAACTGAAGGAGAGGCAGAAATCAAGGCAGAAGCACAGTGCAGGTGTCCTAACCCCCACCCCAGGGCTCTTGCACCCACTTTTGGATCGTCTCTCCATTCTCTAGCAATCTTGGCAGTCTTGGTTGAACACAAATGACTTTTCTGTAGAAAGTTGCATATTTTGAATCCTAGAATCTTAGACCTAATAGGAGAAAACAGTTCACCTGAGGAACACAGAGGAAGGAACAGAAAACAAAGTAAACCAGTACAAGACTTAGTCAGTGTCAGATAGTGTATTAGCAACAGTGCCAAGATAGAACCTAGGTCTTCTTAAGCCAAACTTTTCTCTTAGAGGTTGTCCTCCCAGGCTGCCATTTTTTATACTGGAAGAGTCAATGCATTTCCCAAACAATCTGATTTTTACCAATGAGAATCCAGCTGGCAAAATAAAATTCAGAATGGGTTCATAGTAAATTCATGATATCCCAGTTTAACAACTTGGGAATAACCAGTAATGTCTTATCATATTTTCTACGTTTCAGTTTTTTATCACAGCCTCATAGTTTGGACTCCTGAATTTAATTGTTTTTTTAGAGGTGCATGTTTCCCTTAACATACGACTTTGTGAGCCATTTCCCTTTGTTCTTTATAAGTGGTCAGTATTGAGTGATAAACCTTCAATGAGAAAAAGTCTACCAAATATACTTAACTTACATTTATCAGGCTAAAGACACTGTAATATCTCTGTGTGTTTTACCTGGCATTTTTATGTCTTGCCCTTTCTGTTCAATGGTTTGTAAAATGGAAAATTTGCATTGCATGCTAGCCAGCCGTTACTATCCTTAACTTTTAATGAGTGTCAACAGGGCTCTAAGCACTACACAAAACACCAAAGAGCCACCACCTCTACACAGTCTATCTAAATAATAGATTGAAGAGCAGATTGCATGTGTGGATATATTTTAATCAATATGCGTTTACTGCTGCTATAAATGACACTGAAACACAGCTCCTTCTTAGGTATCATTATCACTCAAATGACCCAGTGAGTTTTCTCCCACTTTATGTTTTTCAGCGTTCCTGAAAAGATGCACATTAATCAAATAATGTTAAATGCTGCTGAGGAACCCATTATCCAATGGAGAATCCTTTTATGAAGCATTAGGTGGCATATTATTAACTTACTTAAATTCTGGGGCTCTTCTCCTGCAGTCACTTATTTTGAATTCTGTGAAACAATTCCTTTTTTCTTCAAATAGGGTAATATAAAACAGAGTGGTTGGTTTCAAAATAGGAGAAAAAAACCTTACAAACCTGTAACACCTGAAGAAAAGATATATTCCGAAAACTGTATCAATGAAAGTATTCTAGGGGTATTTGAAAACTCCTAAGTGGCAAACTGACAAGTTAATTAATGCACTCACAGAAATCCTAATATACTTTCTATATACAAAGAGATGACTAATATTAGAAATTTGTTCAAGCTTTTAATTCTATTATTACCTCTGGTTTAGTTCTCTGGCAAAAATGTCTTGATGTCATATTTACATTTCAAAATAAAACTAGTGTCTGTCACTGGAGAGCATGTGACCCATTCTTCCTGTCTCCAGATGTGTGGCTTTGCTAATGCCATGACATGAACAAGCTACTTGGACCAGCTGGTAAAAATGTCTGCTAATTTAAAATACCTGTTTGTTAATTGCTTTCAACCCAAGTCATTTTGTTCCTGCACTTTGAACCCTACAGGTAGCTTGGAATAAATGCATTTGGGAATGAGAGGTAATTAATGCAAGCAGGCGGCCAAGGCTGCAAGAGGGGCATGGAGGGGGAAAGGCCTGGAACTGGTGTTTGTGCTCTGGGGATCTGATCCCCCTGGTCTGTTGGTAGAATTTTTTTTCCTTCTCCTTCTGCTGTCTAGTTGCACGCTACAGCTGGACCCCTCTGCCAACGTGGGTATGCCACCAGCCGTCTGGCACACCGTGCTGATCAGTAGATAACACCTTCCCACACTCACAGCAGCCGCTGCCATGGACAAAGCCCCAGCGGCCAGCAGGCAGCCCTGCGGAATGCGCTCACTGCCTCTCCACCTGCTGTCACCTCCTTGGGTCCCCCGAGGTCCTCCTCATTGCTGACAGTCATGGCGGCGGCTTGACCTCAGGCCTTGCAGCTGGCTGGCTTCCAGAAAGTCCCTCTGACAACAAGGTGTACTGAAGACTGTGCTCACAGCATTCAGGCACAGAGCAGGGGTCGGAGAGAAAAGCCTGCTGCACTTACCTCCGGCCCTGTTTTCCCGCAGTGGCAGGAATGCTGCAGTTTTCTGTCTGGCAGCTTCTCCCTGGCCCGGCAGCCTAGATGCAGTGGGAGACCAGACCTGGACCTCCACGGTGAGTGGAAGCAGCAAAAAATAACAATAAAAAATGAAAGAAAGAAAGAAATGAATTGTATTTTTCCAGTCTGTCGAAGCTTGTTTTGCTTCACACTCAGAAATCAGAAAAAGAGAGAGACAGAGAGTGAGAGAAAGGAAGATGGAAGGAAGGAAGGAAGGAAGGAAGGGAGGGAGGGAGGGAGGGAGGGAAAATAAAATGACTGGCCTGCCAGCTATTTAAACATAACTGTAACATTTTAAAACATAGGTGACACACACAGGTTTTTATCTGATTGATGCCTCTCTAACTCTTTGAACTCCTCTAAGAAGTTATGTCAATTTATAATTTTCCAGTGACTCTGAGTGTGTGTGTGTGTATGAGAGTGAGTGTGTGTGTCTGAGTATTGTGAGTGTGAGTGTGTGTGTGTGTGTGTGTGTGTGTGTGTGTGTGTGTGTAACTGGCATTAGGGTGACAGTCGCTACATATTCATTGGCACAGCTGACAGCAAAAATTGTACTCAAAAGATTGAGCTGAGGTGGAACCAGCCAGACGAGTTTCCCCACAACACGTGCTACACCCTCTGTGAAAAGCTGCTTTTTCTTGGCAAACTTATTTTTGCTTTAATGTAACAGGGAAGTGCGTGCTGTAATGGAATGAGCATGACCAGTTCCACCGTGGCTGGGATTTAGGAGGACTGCCGAGAAACCTGAAGGAGAACATGACAATCTGCCAAAATTGTAGAAATTGATGAAATAGTTTATTGATACCTTTTATTTAAAGACTCCTGTCTCAAAGGATTTCTATTTTATCTAGTTTTTGGACATTAAATACAGAGCATCTAGTTTCATACCTGTAAGAAAGTTCTTTAAGAACTCAGAGCAGTAATATTAGTCTGTTCTTCCAATCACTAAGTCAAGCACAAATTTGTGTTTTGATTCTATTTTTTAAAAAATAGGTTTCAAAGCCCTTTCCACTATTTTTGTTTGAGCCTTACAACAGCCCTGGTGAAAGCCTACCTACTTTTCTGTGGATGTGTACGGTGACACTTGGATTATAAAATGAGTTACCCTGGCCGATAAACAGTGGCACCAGGATTCAAACACAGCTCTTCTGATTCCACGTGGCGCTTTCATCTTGCGTTGAAAATTCTCCAGCTTTTCACGGCTTTTCTGGTCTAGAGATGGTACAGGAACAGAGTGGCTCTTTTGAGCCTGGAATTAACCAAACTGGCACGACAGCCCAGAGGGTGGCGTGCACTCTGCCGAGATGTTCACGTCCATAACAAAGTCTGGCTCTTCGTCGTGCTCCGTTGATTCGTCTTTGTCTCCTTTCTCTTTCAGCACTTACGCATCAGGGCCAGCCTTCAGGCAAACTGAAATGCCAATTCCGTTTTGTGTATTTTCTCTTTATTTCCCATTTTTTATAGTCGTTTTCACCAAACAAAGTCACAGGCAGCCTCTTTGTTAGGTTACTTATCTATGTGTTTGATTAATCACAAACTTACCTAGGATTAAGTATGTTCAGACCTGTATAAGTCAGGGTTGCATTTTTATATTATGATGACTCACTTCCCATCAGTAGTAACCGATGATCATTCTCCAAGTGAAAAAAAAAAAAAAAGCTGTCTGGAATATATTATAAACTTGACACAACACCTGCCTATATTTTTAAAGTGAGATTTTCCTTCCCCAAGTCATTCAAAGAAATAACACTACCTTTCACAGCTAGGAGGTCAGACAAAGCCTCCCTCCCAGATCAGATTCCTGGAAAGGTTTTAAAATTCATCTTCCTCCATAGAATTCCCTGGCTTCCAACCCTTTAATGTGTGAGGTTTCCAGTTTCGGCTCTCCCAGTTTTCAGTCACTCCTCCCATTCACAGAGCTGTTCTTCTTCCCGGCACTGACTACCCCTCTCTTCCCCTCAGCTTTAAAAGGCTTCCTAAAACTCCACTTCCTCTACGAGGTTTTGCATGACTAAGGCATGAGGAGGCCAGGCCCAAAAGCAGGCCCTTTTGCGCAAAAACACCCAGGCACACAGAATCTGGACTGTGCGACCCAGAAAGTCTATCTTTCACCAACCTGCCAAGCTCTCCATCCGTAGATGGAGAGAGAAAATTATATGCGAAGGAAGAGCGGCGCACGGAGACCGGTTCCATGCTACCACTCCCTTGTATTTACATTGAGCCTTTCTTCCCAGTTGCCCAAAGTACCTGCACATTTCTCACAATTCTCTTGGATATAGGTTGTCAACAAACACCATTATTCATGGACCGGAGCTGAAGACAACAGAACTTTTGGGAAGTCAGTCAGTATCCAGAGACAGAGCAGGACAGGGATTCTGCACCAGAGCACGTTCTCAGAGCAAACCGTGCACGCAGCAGAGACTCCAGTGAAATACAATTAGTCCAAGAACAGAACAAATTGTCAAAAAAAAAAAAGTAACAAGCTGTTTTCTGTACCACTAATCATCTCTGTGAGCATCTCCTATATAGATTCAAGATGACGGCTAATAAAATAAAGTTGACTCTGATGCAGGACAGTCTCTGCTTGGGAAGCAGTATCTAAGACAACTGCTACTGAGACGTAAAGGCAAACGTATGCAACACCACACACCCTTTCCTTTCCTGGGCCTCCATGGGGGGACATCATTCAACTTACCAGAGACTTCTAGACACAGAGTACTCAGTTTCTGCCACAGACACACACAAATCTTTGGTACTTTTCAAAGCAAAGAAGGGGGAATGTTGCCTTTATGGCCTCTGTCTCTATATGAGACCTGATTGAAAGTCATGGCTACCAAATAATCCTCAATCGCTTTCACCTTTTCTTGGAACAAAGTGGAATTTGTTTTCTTTATATTTATTTTGTTTTCATTTGGTCTATTTAAGGATAATATAAATAATAATACATTTCTTAGAGCAGAAAGCTCTCTAGTCCACCTGTTGATTATGACAGACGCTCCCATTAAAACTGCCTCTGTGTTCATTGCAGGGCGTGTGGTGGAATACTGCACTCCCTCATCACACGCGGGTGGGTGGCGGAGGGGACGCTCTTGGGGTTTGACTGTATCTGGACACTAATTCCAATGAAGTCTGTGTGAGAGATGATCTCACCACAGGCTTTTTAAGTCCACCATAAAACGTTTTCTCATATCCATCTTTTCTCTACTTTTTATGCCTTTCTTTTTTAAAAAATACTCCTCTTCAAGGGGATGTCTTTGTGGTAAAGAAATTTATTCAAAAGTCGTGGAGTATATGATTTCAGCAGCTTCCAGAGAAAGGGGTGAGGGGAAAGAAACAGGTTCCCCTCTTTTCACTGAATATGGATCAGCAGCTATTTTTCTCATTTCATTACTCCTGACATCTCTATTCTTTCCCATTTCAAGCTAGACATTCAGGTTTACTTTATTTCTTGAGTAAATTTCATTTTTCAATCATTCTTTCAGAAATTTACAAATAGTAGACATCAGTATGTTTTGTATTAACTATAACATTCTGGCAGAACATTCTACAGAAACATTTTTCCATAAGGCACACAAAGCATTTTTACATCACACTGTTATTCTTTTTCTGAAGTCTTGGGAGAAAAAAACTAAAACCTGTTCTCTGGCAAGTATTTCTGTTTGATAAAAGAAAGACAGACTTTCTCATCTTCCTTCCCTTTCAATTTCATTGTTGCTTGACAATGTTTTTTCCTGTCCGGATACTTTCTTCAGGCCTACCTTGTCCTGTAGGCTGCACCTAAGAGCACGTGGTGAGGGGTCAGAGGACAGGCTCTGCTCTGAGAGGCACAGTGCCTGGGAGGCGCCCCAAGTCATAAGCTACAGGGAAGACCTCAAGGGCCCAAGCACCCACAGGGAGGAAAGGACACTTCTCACCCCTGCTTTCTCCCACTCCATTTCCCCAAAGTGTCCCTGCTTCCGTTTCTGATCAGCCCTGCAAGAACCCAGTCCATCCTTTCCTTTTCCTCCCCATTCAGTTCCCTTCTGGCTCCAGTGCCCTGTTGGTGGGGATGGGGATGAAAGAGGGGAGAGAGAAAAGGAGAGAGAGATCACCATGCTCATCACCTCTAAGTGGGTCCAAGCTCAATGCCAAGTTCAGCATAACTGCCAGGCAGCTTCCAAAGGACCCTCAAAGGAGCCTCCCCCTCTCCAGGAAGCAAGCCAGCTTCCGCACTCCTCACAAAGCTCACTTGGCAGCTACCAGGCTTCCTTCGAGGGACCCTCATAACACTCTGTGTTGTCCTCTCCTCTTTTCTTGTCTCTGCCTTCAGCATGAAACCCAAAGGATGCCTTGGGTTCATTTCAAATGTCCAGCCAAGGGTCAGGAAAACACTGACAGACTGGCCATCAAAGCAGAGGCAATATCAGAACACCCAGTCTTAACAATATTTAGGACTTGGTAGGAGGTTTGTTTTCCCTCCTTTGACACTGCAATAAGGATACAGTCGGAGAGTTCGTTGGGAGTATGTTACGTAAAGACCCCAAATTAAAGCAGAGTAAATGCATCTAAAGAGTTGAGCTACCTTTAGAAGTGCTAAACTGAGTTAGAGAATGGCTTTTACTATTTTTTACTGAATAAGAAACTTAAATCCAAAAAATATGTAAGGTTGTCAGTACCATGAGACTGGCAAGTGGTCAAAAGGTGGATTACAGATATAGTGGCAGAGGAGAGGGCCTGACTGTTACCCACTCCGCTCCCTTAGTTGAGTGGATACTGCCCACCCTGGTGGACATGGACTTGAGATTGCAAATGACACTGATAAGAAGCCTTGCTGGGTTGCATGAATCAAAAGGAATCACCTTCATTTATTTTACCAACAAAATTTCATTGTTAGACGCATCGGGAGAGAAGAGTCCAGAGTCATGGGAACAGAAGGCAGGGCACAAATGTCCAAGTCATTATGAGGCACAAGCTGAATTTTTCAAACAACAACGTTCAGTCCTTCACCAAGCTCTGCCTGTGCGCAGTTCCATACTGTCAGCTCACCACGCAGTTCAACTACGAGTAGTTAAATGCTAATTAGGACTCGGTCGCACCGATCAGCTTTGTAAAAGGTAAGAGAGTGCCAGGTACATGTTCCCTGGCCTGGCCAGCTGGCTGGTCTTTCCCATCAGTAGTCCATAATTTAGGATGTGGCCTTAGGTGGTTCTTGATCATCTCATTAGAGCTGTAGTGAGAAGCTCACTAGAGGTTTAAATTCTCAGGCATGAGGTCCCTCAGGCTACGTTGAAAAAGTCCAAGAACTCAATGCCATCACCCCATTAAATGTGGGATGAAAAGCAAACTGGGAATGAGCTGCCCTGGAAAGCTGGCTGAAAAAGAGGGCCTGGAGCCACCCAGAACTGGTGCCACCCTGTGTTCTGATGCTGGGGACACAAAGCTGTAGCCTGGGCTCAGTTCAGAGACAGTCTGGACATGGATGAGGAGAAAGCGCAAAGAATCTAGCCCAGGTTTGCCATCATTTGCGGGACCCAGGTACCAAAAGGACCCACATTCCTGTAATAGAAAAGTGACTAAGAAAAGAGGTGAGGTTAAACATCTAAGCATATTTTGTGCCTAAGATTAACTTTTGAGGCTTTGTTTATTGTGTCATTGCACTCTGAGCTCAGGTACAATCTGCCAACCGCCTTGAGACCCTCCTCTAAGACTTTGCATTTATTCTTTTCCAAGACTTTCTTCCCAACCAAAAGACTAGCCAAAGTCTCTCTACAGTCCTAAAAGACATGCAGTCGTGATGACAGAGATGTAAGCATAGCAGTTCTTTAGTCATTCAGGCAGTGGCCTGAAACTCTAAAGAAAATGTTTATCTAATTTTAAAATAAAACAAATTTTTAAGGACCACAAGCCCAAGGACAAGAAAAAAACTGAAAGGAAAAGAAAATCAGTTGATTTAAATATCCATTCCCTTCAATAAATGGGTAAAGAACAGGAAGTACATATCTACAATGGAATATTATTCAGCCACAAAAAAGAAGGAAGTCTTGCTATTTGCAACAACATGAGTGGACCTAGAGGGCATTATGCTAAGTGAAATAAGTCAAACAAAGAAAAACACTCTATGGTTTCACTTATATGTGAAATCTAAAAAGCAAACAAACAAACAAAACAGAAATAGATTCATAAACACAGAGAATGGACTGGTGCTTGCCATAAGGGAGTGGGAGAGGGAATGAGTGAACAGGTGAAGGGGATGAAGAGGTACAAAATTCCAGTTATTAAATCAATGTCACGGGGATGAAAAGTATAGCACAAGGAATATAGTCAACAGTATTATAGCATCTTTGTATGGTTACAGATGGTAACTACACTTAGCATGGTGAGCATTTATTAATGTACATAACTGCCAAATCAATATGTTATATACCTGAAACAAATATAATATTGTATATCAACTATATTTCAATAAAAATAATAAAAAAATAAACACCATCCTTTGATACAGGGCCAATTAAAGATATACTAAAAAAAATCTCCATCTATTTATAGGAAACAGAAAAATCAGCAAAATCTTGTTCTAGGGAAGATAAGACATGCATTTAGGTGGTGCTATTTCCTCTCACACATTAAAATCCCATGTCCAAGATCCTCCAGCTTCTGAAGAACAGTTTCTACAAGACCCACAATGTCTGCCCATTCTGGAGACTCTACAGACTGTGCAACTTCATTTACAGGAAGGTGATGACTCTAGCGATGGTCCCCTCTCAAAATGGGGCAGGTTTAAAATAAACTCCCGCCAACGCCAAGTTAACCTAATGTTACTCACACAGTATGAAAACCTTGGGCATGATCTCATCACAGACATGCCCGAGCTTTACTTAAGCAACCAGATCTTCCTCACCTGTGCTCTTTGATATTTTTATCACCTCAAGAGCAGTAGAAAGTCTACCTCTCAGAGCACAAGTATTAGCCCTGCTGTCAGACAGTGTGGTCAAGGCTCAGATGGGAGATTTCCAGAGTAGCATCAGGGCAAAACATGTACTGAATCATGGAAAGAGCACAAAACTAGTTTAGTATCACCCTGAATGTTTTCTGTGGAGCATGACTAGACCAAAAGATGGTAATAGGTGTTTGCCTCTTCCCAAACCCACATTGCCTAGTGGTGAGACAGACAACAATTCTGGAGAAGCCTCTAGAAGAGTAGCTAAGCCTACAGGAGCAATGGAATTTCTAAACTATATTTTTCACAGAATGAATCCTTGAGATCTTGGAGGAATCTTTTAAGGCCACCATAGGACAACACAAAAATTAATTGAATAACTCATGAGAACTCCCATTTATGTCCTATTGCAAGGATTAATGTAAGAGACTCTTAGACATTCATTTTTTACATTTTCTGTTATCTATTAGAGGGTGGATAATAAAAACATCCATCATTTGTTGAGTGCTTATAACGTGCCAACCATAGCTCTAAGTCCTTTATAAGCATTGGGTCATATAATCATCACAAAACCCTACGAGGAATAGGCTATACCAGCCCCACCTTACAGATGAGGCAACTGAGACATTAAAAGACAACCTAGACGCACAAAGTTACACAGCCAGTAAGTAGCAAGACTGGGGTGTGAATCCAGGTAATCCATTTCCAAAATTATGCCTTTCCCATTCTGAGAGAAAGGGCTGGAAAATGTAAAATACTCACATAAGGTATTGAGGAACTGGATCCTTTTCCTGTGTATTTCTATCTCCTCTTAATAGAGGCAGTCAAGTGTAGTGGTCAGAAATGTATATTCTGGCAGCAGTTGGTCCAAGTCATCAATTCCCGGCTGCTACTTACCAACTCCATGAGCTGGTTATGGTGGACTCTGGGTAAGTTCTCTAATTGTTCTGTGCCTCAATTTCCTCATGTGTGACATAAGGATGATGGTGATGATAATGGTACCTGCCTCATAGGGTTGTTATGTTATAAGCCCCTAAAACAGTGCCAAGCACATAGTGAGTGCCATATAAGCATGAATTATTGTTACCAAGAATCATAGGGAAGAAAGCATTCAGTCACTATACACGTGATAAGCATTCCCTGCAGTGGCGTATTCCTACATTTCTGAAAGCCACCTCGAATACAGGTGCTACCCCAGAGGGCTGAACCCCTCTTTCCATAAAACACTATCCATCCCATGGTGAAGGTGGAGGCCGTGGCCCCTCAGAGAGGAAGGTGTGTGTGAGCAGAGGGAGGCCAGGCCCCCTGGCAAGAGGCTGACCAGCGCCACAGCAGAGAGAGTGTCGGGCATTGATTTCAAATCAGGTTCTTAAGGATAATGTGGAGGATAATTATGATCATTACTGTTATTGTCATTACACCTTGCAATTACCCTGACTTAATTAATTCAAACTTGTGAAGTGCTTTGAGATCCTCAGATGAAAGGTAGCGCGTTACTCCGAAGTGTCATTAGTCTTCTCCTGCTCCTTTCATCCAAGGTGATTATAGCTCTTCATAAGCATTAATTAATCCTCATAACAGCCTCAGGAAGTAGATAAGCGTAGGAGTCATCCGCGCTGGGTCCAAGAGGGACATTCATCCAAGGAGTTAAGGGGGAAGCTGTTCTGTAGTCCGCTTAGCTGCTGAGAAGCCCCCAAATCACAGGACTTGATAACTTGAGCCCCAGAAATTGGCACAAGTCTGTTTTTTGAAGGCTTTGTTCAAATTTGTTACATTGAATTTTATAACAGTTCAACGAGGAGCAACACTGATATGGCCCCAATTTTTTTTTTTCAGTTTAAAATTTTCTGAGTGTCTGCTCAGAGGTGTCCTCAAATTCTTAGTCATAAGGTGAGAAGTAGAAAAAAATTAAACTCTCATGTATTATTTCTCAATGACCTGGCAAGTTCATAAGCAAACAACATTTTCTCATGTTTTGTAGTAAAGGATTTACCCAAGGTCACAAAACTATGGGGCCTAACTAGGAACTGGCTTTAGTTCAAAAGCAGGCAGAGTTTGATTTTCACTGAGATCTATTAATTGTACCCTTGTGACTTTTTTATGGCTGGTCATGCCCCCTACTCTAGGATGAAAAGTTATTAAATCAATTGAACACCCACTTAATAGAACTTCTTTGGGGAGATTTCTCTCCCTAACTTCTCATCTGTTTTTAGCACAACTATCCAGAAACAGAAGATTTGCTTAAAAGACGTTGCGCATCCTACTGACTCCCAGGGAACACAGAGCGCACGATAAAGGGTGTGCCGGGTGTAGAATGCACTTGCTTTCTTATACTGTTGAAGCTTTGCAATTCTTGTACCTTTGGTTTAGAAAGGTATATGAATGTGTGAGATCCTAGCTATGTCAGGCTGGGTCTTCAGATGGCAAGAGGAAGGCAGTCCTGGCCCCTTGGTCTCAGAGCGCCTCTGTCCTCTGCAGGCGGTGGCTGTTTCCGGGAGCAGCGCTGGTAAGGAAGGAAGAGAGGGTCCTGCCTGCCCAGCTGGTGCTGCACCGCATTGACCCAGCACACCAAACACTGTTACGACGCCGTCCCAAACACTAATGACTATTGTTCTTCATGATGACTGTCACTATTGCTGTTACCATCAAATACAATAAACTTATAATTACTACTTGACGTCCATTAAGACTTACAAAGCAGTCTGAAAACAGGCGCCACCACAGGTTTATAATTTAGATAGGCAGAAGATGCAACTCTATCTAAGAACTATAGCTGGAATGGCCAGAATCTGATTTTTCACCAGATAGTTTTTCAAAGAGTATAGAAAATTACTCACTGAATGTGTTTGCAGAGCAAAAGTCTGTTTTCTGTCAGCAGAAGGAAATCCTGACACACAGCTATAGAGTCTTTCCCAGAACTTCTTGGCATATAGTGAGTGCCCAATAAAATTGTGTTGCCCTAAACTAAACTACATTAACACGTGTTCTAGATAGCATATTTTATTTAGAGCTAAAATATCACTCACACATATACTTTTATTTTTTAAATATATTTCGATAGTTAAGTTTATGCTATCTGACTTAGAGTTGAATTAGCCTCTTTCAAATAGTGCTCCACTGATTATCAATTGTCATAATACTAAGCTTATGAATTGTCATAATCTTAAAACTTGAGCATCATCTCACCAAGGAGCTGCTATCCCACCAGCCACTATCATAATGACAAAATGTGCAGACATTCTAAAACAATTGATTGGGTAAATGATACCCAGCTCAGCATAAGGCCTCTTTTCTAAACTCAGTTAGAAAATATTGGAAACATTTCTCCATGGATAATATTAAACACTTTCAAGAGATGTGTTTAAGGCACATCTTTTGAGTATATACTACCACAGATGACAGTATGGATGGCTCTACGTAACTTTAAATAATATCAAACTTACTGAGCAACAAGAAAAATTACTGTTACTTACCTAACTTTCACCTCTCAGGGGTTTACTTAATAACCTAAGAAACAGTCCATCAAACCTGCTTATTAGTATGAAATAAGCAGGCCTGTCAGTCTACTTTCTGCCACTCTATGTATAATTTTCCCAGTAAAAGTAACTTTGTTTGGTCTATTAGTCAAGAATGTACTAGACAGATTTACCTGCACCTAACTCCCCTTTCCCCAAGGGAAGCCAAGTAAGAATATGTGGTCATGGTTCTCCATTTGTCCCTCCCAGTCTGTGTCTCCTGAGCCCTGCTCTGTGCACTGGGTGGCTCACCTCTATAGACCATGTCACACCCTCTCCTCTGGTGTCTGGCTTCCCAGAGGGGTTTGGTCAACAGGAGAGACCAGAGGAATCTTAGAAGGAAGGAGAGGGGGATTGTGACAGGTGGGATATGGCCCCACTCCTTTGCTAAGGTCACTGAAGTGACAGGGGTGCCTTCCTTTGGCCACAGACAGCCTCCTCCAGCCCTTACCAGGCTCCAGCAGCACCACCCTCCCCTCACCACCTACAGCCGCACGGCAAGGTTTCCTCTGGTGCTAGTCCCCGGGGGCTTCACTGCCTCCTCTGAGCTATCCTAACTCCCCCCCACACACACTTCTCTTAACTGTCCCTTCTCTCAACCCACTTCAGGGACCTCTTTGAGTGCCCAACCCATGTTTCCTGCCAGGATTCCAGCAAGACACAAATATTCTGGAGTTCTTCAAAGGATGACCCGTCTTCCACACTATGGCCCTGGGATCTGGAGTGTTAGAATGTGTTAGCTGTAATGATGAATGAACATGTATAGCCAAAATAAGAACATGCCATCTGTTGATGTAAACATCCACAGAGTTGTAGCTAATCCTGCATATACTGTTGTTCTAACCCCAGCAAAGTGTAGAACTCTTAGACAATGACCTTGTTTAATATTCATAGATATTTCCTACCCTGGTTATCAACCTGACTAGCCACTATTATTTCTTACTGAAGAGGAAGACTCTCTAACAAAAGGGACAGAATGGTAAGGGTTTGTCCAGTTCCATAACTCTTTAGGCCAATACCCAGACTCACATGTTTGAAGCAAAGATACCTTAAATATCCCTTTTCCACACCTACACCTACACACGTGTGTGCAAACACTCACACTCCTTTAATCAGAGGGTTTGATGCAGTGGTTTCTCCTCATCAGCTAACTTTGAGTGTGTGCCTCTGGACCGTGTCTGCACTCTGACGCCACTCCATCCCAGGCCAGTCATGCAGTCACTACAGTAATGGGCTCCTCTGGGAAGCTTCCTGAGTCCATTTCCTCCCAGCCTCCTGGGCATCTATTCTAATGAACCTTGACTATTGCTTTTGTTTCCTAATCTAAGTTCATTTTCCACTCACCTAACAGATAAGGTGCATTGCGCACTACTCGCTACTCATGATCACGACAGGCTTCCTGAATGCTGCCAGCCCCCGATTTCTGAATCTCCCCTGGCCAGGTGCCCCATTGCCATAGTCTATCTAGCTCTTGGCCTACCTATTACCACATTCTGGCTGCCTGACGCTGCTTTCCTGATCCATGGCAGGATGTGGTACTTGGCTACAGAGCCTGGCAAGCTGCCGACTTAATTCCTGTGTCACCCAGATCCTTCACACCGCACACCCTTCCTCCTGTTCCCACCCAACAAACCCGAACTATCTGAGTAGATGGGCTCCATGCCACTTTCCTAAACTGATACTCCCACAACTCCTTCTTAAAGACATTGTAGGATAAAGAGGAAAGTTCTGGAAATGCCACAAGAGGATATAGTATGTATTTATCCAAAGCATCCCTCAGAGCAGCTAATTGGTGCTTTGATGTGACAAAAAGCTGGTCTGACACACTGACCTGTGGAAACTCATCACAAAGCATCTAATTTTTCCGATATGCAAAGATAGGGTTAGAACCCTGATTCTATCTAAAATGGTTGATTACAGTATGAGCAAACTTATTTGGTGACTAGACATACGTAATAGTGAAATGGATTACATGGAAGCATATATAAAGATCGGATGATACATCTTGAAGGCAAATCCCATTCACCCCTTGAGGTTACCACCAGATGAATCATTTTCCTGAATGTACTCAAATAGCATGAGAAACTTCACAAAATGAAGCCTTTTACTCTAGGGTAATATCTACCTGTTAACTGTGTAATAATTCAACTGACCAAAGCAATATATAGAATAAATTACATAGCCCAGTACCCGATAACCAAGAATGTATATCACACATGAATAAATGTTGAATACAATGTTCGTTTGTACTTGGTAGAATAATCCTCAGCACGTCTGCCAGGTCTCATGCCAAAGGAGACCTCCTGCCTATCACCACTGGTCTATATTTTGTCCCATGTAACCCTACGCACTATTTTCCAGTGGCAAGTGGATGAGAAATAAGCATCTTATCCAGGGGAACCCAAACCATAGGCTGTCCAAAACCCACGTCCTGGGGCCCCGTGATCAACTGGTACAATCCATTTCCTTCTTGGGAATTAGAAATAAGGGCATTGGGCTGGAGAGGCTGGCTGTGCCCAGTGACAGTCAAAATTATGAGGGATCTGACGCTCTGAGTGAGCATACATATGAAGCACAGCTGAGTCACTTTTACAACAGAATACTGGAGTGATGAACCATAATCTCTGCTTCTGAGTTTCTAGAATTGGGAGGCAAAATCACCCTGTCACCTGGGTCTCTGTAAGGCTCAGCCATATTGCAGCTCCAGATCTTAGGGTTCCCAACAATGATTTCCTTACTGGCTCCTTTCTTACAAATCTCCTTGATCCGGCTTGAGTGGGTCTCTGTTCTTCTTAACCAGAAAAGGTTCTGAAGCCCTGATAAAAACACAGGCCTATATGAATAGTCTACAATTTTAAAAACCAAAGTGAATATTTTATTTCCTGCTGTTTAGCAAAATAGGAAGGCCAAAATGGTCAACATAACTAACATGAGCTCAGTACCATAAAACGTGAGCATAACACTGAATTTCAGGGCATATGAATTGGTCCATACATGTGGATTATACAGATGACTGCCTAATCTGTGTGACGTTTGGGGAGAAATGAAGGGTCTTCGGCCACACGAAAAAATATCTCTGCCCTAAAGTTTAATGCTTCAAAACCCATGGCTTCATCTCTTGTGCTTAATAGTTTGATTCATTTAAAAAAAATAGTCCAGGAGGGTGAGAGAGGTTTAATTCTTTAAGTATGATAGTCACTGACACTTTAGTAAAATTAAAGAATAGTTTTTGCTGAGAACAAAGAAAGGGGAAATAAGGACAGCATAAAATAAGAGGGAAGATTAGGAAGCTGACCTCATACCTCACTGTACTTCCTAAAATCAGACCATGCAGTTTCAGGCAAAGATTAACAATTAGCAGAAAGTTTCACGATGCCCCTGCTTATTCTGAGTAAACCTGCTGCCTGATGGGCCTTATAAATCAAGCTCACATTTGGGAGAACTTCCTCCCTTTCAGCCACCTACTTACTCTTCCCACCAAAGCTCATCCGTCACATTTGTTTCTGACTGTCTCGGGAGCCCCTTTTTTTCTGAGAATGAAAGATAGCAAGCCCCACAGTACTGTTATGACTCGTGCTTGGAACCCAGGATGAATACTTGTCTGTTTTCAAAAGATAATTATAGTACATATATTGCTAAAGTCAGCCTTCCCAGTGCTTTATTTATTGTATTTGTAAGCAGATGGTCCTCAAAGTGTTTAAGCACCTTTGAAAAGGCCAGATCCATTATTTATTGCATGAGAGGATGAATAGAGGCAGAACTTCATGTAGCAGGTACAGAAAGGTGGGGACACCAGAAGGCAGCTGGCTTCCAGGCAGCCACAGTGAAGGATATCCTCTGTCACATTAGTTTTCTAGTCACAGCACCGTTGGAGGAAAGCACACCTCCATCTCCACCAGGAGCATTTTATGTTTCTGTAAGTGTAAACGTGAATCTGTCCCTTTTTGCTTTGCCAGAATTCATTGGCAAATATGCAAGTTTAAAAAGGAAAAAAAGACAAAAAACAAAAAAAACCTGGTGTCAGTTACCAAAGGCTGACTGGGCTTACAATGTGAAGGTCCGGAGAGTAGGAAGTGACAAATTTGGAAATAAAATGAGAAAAAATAATAATTACTTTCTTAAGGAGAAGCAAAAGCCCCACCCCCACCCTCTCTCCTGTCCCTGTCTCCCCTCTTTCTTTATTATTGATATCTCTCTGCTTTTTTATTTCTACACTCCTTTGTTTTGGCTTCCCAGGTGCCCAGGGAACATGGCTCGCCCTGAGTTCTTCAGCTCCCAGGCCTCCCTGGGCAGCCGGCGCCTCGGCTCAGCCAGCTGCATCGCACTGAATTAGTCCAGTACTTCATTATCAACTCTCTGCACATTCTGCTCCAGGTACGAAATGCCCAACAAGAGAGCCAGGGCCTTCTGCTGCACTGTCTGTGAAGTTCCAGGGCCTGGGCCGGTTCTGAAGATCAGCTCCATGTCCTGGGGGAAGGGCACCCCTTCCCATCCCACCTGTGGGGCCCCCCAATCTCCATTGAGTCACAGCGCGCCTCTCACTGTCCCTGGAGCTGCTGATAACGGCCCAGCTGGGGAGCACCCTGTGGAGGTCTGGATCCCTCCTGCTCGGAGAGGACGGAGCTGAGGAGGAGAGGAGGAGCTGGTCTGGAGGGTCAGCCCATTTACCATACGGGGATACCTGTCCTGCCCGGGGGAGGCGCTCTTCCTAACGGGCAGCGGGACTTGGGGACCTGAGGCAAGACTGTTCTGTCAATGCCATGACAAAAAAGCAGATCTCTGGGCTTTGTGGGTAAAGCCACAAGGTGCAGTTTTCTTAAAAAATAATAAAGGGGCCACCCTTCAAGAGTCATGTCAGAATAAATCATGATGTTAATTGTGTGGCCCTCGCCCCTTCGTTAGTATATGATCTGAAGGAAGTGGCTGTTTAAATTTGGGGGAAATTAGATCCAAGCAAGACCTCCAAATCCAAGCAAATTTTCTCCACAGAATTTTTCTCTGACTTCATTTTTTACCTTTTCCATGGAAGACTTTCCCCTGAGTTTGGGAAAGCTCCCAGGCCTTCCTTCTGGATGGCAGATGGCCCCACACCTAAACCCTGTGGAGCAGAACCAGTAGGACTAAGCTCTGCCCTGTCCCTTCTCTGCCAGCACAGGAAAGAGCCACAATCACAGTGTCACCAAATTTTAAATGAGTGTAAGAAAAGTTGGCTAAGAGACAATCACTTCAACGACAGCATTGCCTTAATATAAATTAATGGCGGGGGAGGGGAATGACCTCTAGGCAAGGTTAAAATTCAGGGTTAATGTGCAACCCCTTTTTAAATCAAGATATGACTTCTTCTTTACATTCCTGGGCTAAGTATTACAGAAACATACATGGAGGGAGAGGACTGTGTAGATCAAATATCATTACATCAAAGTTAACAGGACTGATTATCAAAAAAGAGGGGTGAAGGGGCTCTGAGATAAGAGAGGGGGCCCCTCCTGCCTTCCTCTGACCCCCAAGTAGGTAAGGACTTAAAAGGACGGAAAGGCGTTTCCCCGGCTACAGAGATCTAGACTGCCACATTTAAATAAAAATATCAGCAGCAAAATACAGCTAAATTAATCCAGTTTCTTTTGATTATTGATGTCCTACTGTTTTGTGCCTGAAACAACATACATGATGCATCAGTCATTTATAAATTATTCATTTAGTTATTTTGGCAGCAGTGTCTCTCCATTTATCAACTGATAAATGTACAGAAGATAAGAAGGGTAATTTTATAGCCCCTTGACATTTACCTTTGACATGATTTTCATATGTAATAAGGGAAAAACACTAATGAAATTCATTTGACAACACTGAAATCATCACAGATTAACACGAGCAAAGTGAGCCAGGTCACCTGATCTCCCAGCTCCAGCTGGTTGCTTGAGGAGCTCACCAGCTCTCTCCTGTTTCCTGCTTGACCCTCTCTCAGCTGTGTCCACACTACAGAACCCAGGGACTCAACTGGGGTTCTTGCTTTTGTTTTATTTTTTATTTGTTTGTTTGGTCTGAATAGTGTTCCTTTGTGGCCTAAACAGGGGGCAGGCATGGTCTGTATTTTTGGGTTTTGACAGGGGGGCAGTCTAATGAGTTTTATTTTCTAAAATGTATCTGAAAGGCAAATTGAACAGGTCTACAGAGAAGGGGTTTGCCTGGCGTTTTTAATTTTATTTACGCCAAAGCAACTCACTTGAGCATCATACTGATCTCTCCCCAGGATTCTTGAAAAAAGGTGCCACGGATAATCCCTCACTACCTACCTCTCCACTATAAGCAGATCTTATTTCTGCCTGCATCTCACCAAACTTTTCACTTGCCTTTCCATTCTACTCTCCTTTTCTGACTAATATTCATCTGTGGGAAGATCTAGATAGAAGCAAAGACCCAGGTTTTCAGGGGACTGATCTGGAATCTAGATTTGGAGCAGGAATCATAGCCAAATGGAGTAGGTTGTAAAATTTGAACTACTGGCTCTGGCCAACCAGAGGCCAGAGAGATAACAATGGCAGGAGCTTTCTTCATGCTCACTAACTGATCTATCTAAATTCTTCCCTTATGTCCAAAAGATTCAGCCACCTAATATTGTCATATATATACACTTACGAAGAGAATCAGCTAAGTGGATTCCACAGATGAAGTTGTATAGACAGGCAATTTTTATTTGGCTGTCTCCTGAAAGAAATTGGGAAGCAAAGTAGGAACTCAGGAAGAATGCCTCCTAGGTGATTTTATCAGGCTAGTAGAGTACATGACAGTGCTTGTAAGTAATAAGGTTAAACAACTATGAATTACTATTTCACTCACAAAAGTCAGATTTCCTTGAGAAATCTCATATTCGTATCCCCATAACCTAGCACAACATTGGGAAATTAATAGGTATTCAATAAACATATGTTTACATAGCACTTATGGAGTGCTTACCACCTCACAGGTACCATAGTAAGCCCTTGGCATGAATTATTTTATTTTGTCAACCTCATGATACTATCAAGATTAGTTCGCAATGCCATAAGTCATTTAGAGATTGGGGCACTAACATGTTAGGAGGGTAGTTTTTCTAGGGTCACACAGCAGTAAGTGGCAGAGCTGTGGTAAAAACAATCTGATGCCAGAACCCACACATACCACCTCTTGGGTTCAGAGTGGAAGACTAGAACCAAGAAAGGAAGGTGCTGGGTCCAAGGAGGAGAAGCACAATGCTGGATGGATTCTTTCATTAAGTCACTGAGTTAGAGTTTATTACATTTCTCACATATTATTTTCCCAAGGATCTAAAGCAGGAACTATCTGAAGGTCCATAGAAAATGAAATGCACAAGTCATAACTGTTCCTTATATTTTCATAATAGCAGGGGGGAAAAATCACCCAAAAGCAGTAAGTGGGATGGAAAACAGAAAAGCAACTCTAAACTCTTGAATAAGCCTTTCAGACAACTCTGAATTCTTTCTTTAAATAAGTAATAAACACTGACCCACAATGTATTAGGAAGGGATGCTAAATGCAATGGAGAGCAAGCTGTTGAGAGACAACACCCCTGACCACCCATCTCAAGCAAAGGCAACAGGGCAGGCTCTCCAAAGCCAGTGGCACAGCCTGGAGGGCAACACCAGTAATCCACGTGTATTATTTCTTTATTGCCATGTAACATAAATTACCTCAAAACTTAGTGGCTTTCACCATCACCATTTATTGTCTCACGGTTCTGTAGGTCAGGAATCTGGGCCTGGCGTACCTGAGTCCTCTACTTCAGGTTCTCTCCAAGCTGCAATCAAGGGGTCAGTCCAGGCTGCAGTCATTTGAAGTCACAACTGGGGTGGGATCCACTTCCAACCTCACTCATGTGTTTGAAGGCTTAGCTCCTCCCTGGGTGTTGGCTAGAGGCCACCTTCAGTTCCCTGCCACGTGAGCCTCTCTGTAGGCAGCTCACAACATGGCAGCTGGCTTCATGAGAGCAAGCAAACAAGGCCCAGAGAGAGAAGTATGAGAGCAAGCTGGAAGATACACTTTTTATAACCTGATCTTGAAATTGCATCCCATTACTTTCTTCCACAGAGACAAGTCCCTAGGTGTGGCCCACACAGAAGTTGGAGGGGATTTTACAAGGGCATGAATACCAGGAAGTGAGGGTGAATCATAGAACAACACTTCTCACCTTATTTGAAAGCTAAAGGAACAGGTGCATGGAATGGCAGTGGGAAATTTCTTGGACCAGTTAGCACAACGTCATGAAAACCAGGAGCTATGGGAATGAACAGAGAACCACACAAACAAGCCATATCTGCAGAAAGCATTGTGTTTTGCTAATGTGATAAATTGTGTTAATGGCCTCAATTCTGTAGCCCTGTATCCACAATCATTTTCACAAAACTTTTCAGTCCCTCCCACTGAAGAAGTAGTCTGTTCCCCCATCCTTTAAATATTAGGTGCCAAATTGATTTACTTTGCCCAATAGAGTAAGGGAAACATGATGTGCCAGTTCCAAGACAAATTCCCAGGATCCTGTGCATTTCCCATTACTTTCTTGCACCTCCACTGTAACGAAAAGAAGGACAAACCCAGACTAGCAGACGAGCATGCTGGTCCCAGGAGGTTGATGAAAGAAATAGGCAGCAAAGCTCCTCCCAGCCCAGCCCAGCCTAAATCAGCTAACCTCCAGCAAGCCCCAGATTTGTGAATGAGCCTAGATGTGACCGAAAGACTCATAATAGCTAATAAATGGCCGTTGTGTTAAGCCACTGAGTTTTGGGGAGGCCTATTATGCTGGAATAAGTAAGTCATACAGCAGGAAAAAGGAGGGAATACCTGCCCTGGGAGTAGTCCTTTGCTAACAATCTCAACTGACTTGGAGGAAGTAAATGAAAACGTCAATAGGAATCTATAAGAAAATTTAGAATCCTTACAGAGCTAAAATATGGTTTTGTCTCCTCTGTAGCTGGTCCAAGAACATAAACTTTACTTAAAGAAAAATGGAATTCTTTTCAAAAAACAAGCTAGCACAAATTACCAAATAAATAAATAAATAAGGAGAGGAAAAGCAAGTGATATAACAAGCCCTCAAAAAACATCACCATAAAGCAGATGAAAACTCTAAGAAAGCATATTATTATAAATTTTGAAAATGTAACAAATCAATTGCACCTACAAGAACTCAAGTAAAGTGCATGAGGTCAGGGCAGATACAAAGAATTAACATAATGAGTTGAACATAAACACAAAGAGCTAAGGAAAAAGTAGGACAAAAAGTAGTGGAGAAATCAAGTTCAAATGAAAAGTGATATAAAAGAGAATCAACACTATTGAAAACATAATAAATAGGGGATATGGATGACAGGAATGAGAAGAGGCACAAATGAATTAAGATGGAGCTAAACCATTTTAAAATATTACAGAGAAAATAGCTGCCAAGTAAAACATACCAAGAAAGTATAAGATCTGCAGAATATTTGTCCCTGAAGAAAAGAAGTAAAGTAATAAAACAGGAAAAAAAGACAGATATCATTCAAGAATATTTTCCAAAAATAGAAAAGACTTGAATCTATAGAATTAAAAAGCATAATAGAGCAAATGAAAAATTATGGGAATTTCAACACATTCTCTTTGAAACATACCCCAGAAAAATGTCTAAACTTCAAAGGCAAAGAAAGAATCATTTGAGGATCCAGAAAAAAGTTCAAGTAATTTATTATGAAAAAAAAAAGAAAATGCTAGCCACCACCTGTGGGATCAGATACTGGAAGATAAAGGGACAATCCCTAGATGGGGATTTAAGAAAATGTGACTGCAGTGTCTCATACCCAAATAAAGTGCCATTCAAGTATAAAGGCAACAAATGCTTTTCCACATGCAAGAAAATACAAATTTTAGATCCCAGTAGCTTTTATTAAGAAACTACTAGAGAATTAACTTCAGGCAACTAAAAGATAAATGGAGTCACTCTGACTAAAGAATTGGTAAGAAGAGTTGAAACACCGAATTATCTAACATTTGAAAAAATATGAGAGTTATGGCTGAAAGAACAGATATTGTTTTTAATTTGAGATTCTGACAATGTAAAAACTATATGATTGACAAAGACTGAGAGGGGAGAAGGGAAATAAGTGGTAATATAATCATGTTAATTTCCTCTTCAAATAAATAAATTAATAGCCTGGGATCAATGAAGCCATTTAAACCTGATATATGAAATAACAAAGTAATAAGTAGATAAGTAAATATAATCATTAAAAATATATCAACCAATAAAAATTGGGTGATAGGAGGGCATATGTAAGAGAAAGAAGTTAAACAAATTTGAATTGCTCATCCCACTTCTGAGTAGATACCCAAAGGAAATGATACCCGTATGCTGAAGAGATATCTGCATGCCCCTGTTCGTTGCGGCATTACACACAATAGCCAAAATACAGAAACCACCTATGTGATGTGTCTTACTGTGGAAGAAATGGGAAAGCTGAAAAAGTAAATAATCAAAGTGCCTAGAAAGTGCTACTGGGACAAGAAGAAAGTCACAGCAGTTACCTGATCTAACGGAAAACCAGAGAGCATTTGGACCTTCAAAGCCCAATACGATATAAAAGAAGCCTTTAAATGCAGAGAAAGATTTCAGCTGAGTAAAGGGGCAACTTTCTAATCAAGCCCAGGCATCAAACCAGGATTGGCTTAGGTTCTACTTAAAGACAGGTTTCCTGAGGAAAGCACCAAGTCACACTTATTTCTTTGAAATTTTCCTCCATATACATTCCTTCAAACGTGTTTGGCAGCTCACAGCATGGCAGGATTATTTAGCTGTTTTATGAGAAGCTCATGGGGTAGTGGAAAGAACAAAACTAAACTGTCAGACTTACCTGACTAAAAGACAACTTTCCAGCTGGAGGCAGGTTATTAACCATCCTGAGCCTCCATTTCCTAATCGGTAAGATAAGAAAAAGAATAGATGGGGTTGTATTGAGGATTAAAGAACTGAGAGTATAAAGGGCTTTTAATAAGTGTTTCCTTCTTACTCAGTAGTTATCTTCCTGGCCTCTAAAATGTAGGATGAGAAGGCAGGCATTCTAAGTCTGTCTGTTTTTTTCATCTCTGTCCCCTTCTACTCCCTCTTATGTGGTAGACAAATCCAAGCATCCAACTGTCTACTGTTATCGTAAGGCAGCTACCTTACATACAAGTTTGGACTCGTTGAACAGAAAACAAATGTCATGAAGTTGACTCCGAAACAAAACTTTAACAATTACAGTAGGAAAAAATATTATTCTAGTGCTTCCTAATCAATACACACAGTTTCAAAGGATAATCTTGAAGGAACAAGAGCATGTCAATCAAATCTTGGCTACACCAGATGTTCAGAATAGAAGAGCATATCTCCTTTCCTGTTACCCTTCCCCAACAAAGTTCTGGTTATGCAATAACACATAATTTTCCTTAAATAAGGAAAGCTTATGCATGTATATCTCACTTATGTAGTCACCAAGTTTAAGAATTAAGACCTACACCATAAATTACAAGCTTTCAGCCTTTAAAAAGTACCTCTTCTTACATGAATGAACTGCAGTATATAAGCAGATTTTTGAATCTTAAAGGTATGGAAATGATTTAGTTTTTACAAATTCTAATTTAAATTTATTGATTTTTCCTTAAGTTTGATGGCAGACAACTGAAAGAAAATCTCCTTCTACCTCATTATTACCCATACTTAATAAGATGATCCTTAATTCGTGTTTCAATGCTTTCAACTTTTCTCAACACATAATTTTCATTGTACCAATGAAATCAGCTCTAAGTGCATCAGGAGATCACCTTATTCTTCAAATGGGTCTAGTTTCAAAAGGCTTCTTTTTTGGTCCCAAACCAAATGTATCATCTTCTCGTCTTATTTATCATCTGTGCCTTTTTGTAACTTCTCTATTTCTTATCTGGGTGCCTTTCAGTTATTTCTTGACTTATCCCTTTTTGTTGCATTACAAGAGCAATGAGCTGCCAAGTCCAATGGCTTCTACCAAGGAGAAAGGCCTACAGCCAACTGTACCTCTTCCTTCCCACTGCCGAAGGACATTAGATCTTCATCACCTTCTGGCTTGTGCTATTCATAATTTTCTCTAGAAATTTTGCTTCAAGTCTTTTTCCACCTCTAATTTATTCGACTACCTACACATTAGAATTCCTAAATCACAATACTGAATAAACCACACTCAAAATGCTTTAGTGACACCAGTTTGGCTCTTCAGAACACTTTAATGGCACCTAAATAAATTTTTAAGGCCCACAATTAGCCAGTTAGATAAAAACTTCCAGACTGTTCTCCTTACAACTGCCTTTTTCTCATACCAAAGTGAAGTGCAACTTAACTGCCTAAAATGACAAAACTACACAGGCTTTCCCTCTGTGCATCTGCTCTTCCTGCTGCTTCTGTACATTCTCCCTTTCCTCTTGAACTCTCCTCACCGGCTGAAATATTAGTCATGCTTTCAAATCCAACATAAATCCTGTGAAGGACTGTCTAATCTCTGGGGTTAGAAATAACTTTCTTTTCCTCCAAAAGATAAATTTACTTTCTCTTTCCAGATTCAACTATCCATTAGAGTTATTTATGTACACACTCGTCTTTTTCTATCGTACATACCTGTGCTCCTTAGAGTCAAGATCGGCCCATTGGGAGACAATTCCTCATGAGTCTTATCTTCCGAGCAGAGGCTCTGGCTGCATTTGTTTCAAACTGTCTTTCCAAGGATGTCTGACAAGTGAACAGTCCTGGAAGACTGAGGAACATCTCCCTTCAGCATGTAGGGCAGGCATGCTTACTTCCTTTAATAAAGATTCAAGCTTCCTAAGCTCAGAGTTCCTCTCCTATAACATACTCCACTGCACATACAGGTATTAACTGGACCTCTTTACATTTCCCTTTGGCAAGTGAGGCTCTGGGACCCAGCACAAATGCTGATACTCCAGGTGCTACTGTGGCTGTGAAAAAGAAAGTCCTTTGTGTCTGACCCAAATGTCTCATGTCTTCTGTCAGCACCCATGAAACTATGGCAGACTCTAAAAGATAGGCTCTATGGCAGAACCCATGGTCCTCATCTCCTCATATTAATGCCCTGGGATGTTCTCTCCCCTTGAATGTGGATAAGAGCTAAGACGTGCTCTTAACCAATAGAATATAGCACAGGTGACAGGATGTATATGATTGTATGATTATATTAATGTCTGTCTTACAAGGAAACTCTCTCCCTTGCTGGTCTGGAGGAAGCCAAACACCATGTTGGGCAGGTCCACATAGCAAGTAATTGAAGGCAGCCTCCAACTGAGAACTGGCAAGACCTGGAGCCCTCAGTCCACAGCCTCCAAGAAAATGATTGCTGCCGACAATCACGGGAGCTTGGAAGCTGATTCTTTTCTGGTCAAGCTTCAGATAAGAACCCAGTCCTGGCTAACATCTTGATGGCAGCCTTGCAGAGGACTCAGCTAAGCATGCTTAAACTTGTGACCCAAAGAATCTACGAAATAATAGATGTGTCTTGTTTTAAGCCACTAATTTTGTGGTACTATTGTTACTGACCAAGTGATAATCAATACACAGGCTATCTTGGTAGCTTGCATCAAGGATGAAATCTCAGACCCTTCACAGTTCTTGACTATTTGGCAAGGATTGGATGTGGACAGACATATGGCTTTCTGGAAAAAGAAGGAGGGCCTTCTAGGATAATTCATGGGAATTGAGGGAAGTCTGTGGATAGCACCAAACATGTTGAACAAACTGTATGGTTAACCAAGCAGTAAATAGTCTTGTACTTTATTGCCTGTTAATGAGGAAAAATTGTACCCAACCCCTCAACCCAGTGGTTTCAGACCAAGTCCCGAGGAGCAGACAAAGACAGCCAGCTGAACAGTGCCTTGGTTGGTGCTAACGCCCTCTGGGAAGGGGAACTTCTCACTGGGGAACTAAGCCAGTCCAACTGTAACAACTAATGCTAACATTCATCCTGGTGGGAATAGAAGGTGCTAATTTCTTTCAGACAACAGTTACAGAGACACCCACTTCATACTGTGCATGAAAGGAGAGACATTTGAAAACTCCAAGGGTAGAAATCCATAACATCAAGGTCATACCTGAAATGTGGCAGTTTTCTCTTTGGGGAAATTTTATTCCTCACTCTATTGCCTGAAGCAAAGCTGATGCCCAATGGAACCCTTGGCATGGACCTGGTTCTCAGATAGTTGTGCTAAATGGAAGCCCACCTGTGTCCACTGAGCTGCTACAGCTATGCAGAACCCAAAATGCAGGTGCTTGCTCTATTCAGTGGGCATAACTCAAGTTTTTCTCATAGTCATAGCCACTATTTCTCTTGATGAATTATGTTTTAGTTTTACTGGCTCTTGAAGTAGAGCCAATGACAATTGCTATACCACTTGGAAAACAATAGACTGGCACTGCATAAAAGACTTCTGACTCTTGCCAAAAGTTGACCCAATTTTCTTACAGTGAGGAGAACAACATTGCACAGGGTGTGGCCCCATCGATTCCTTGCAAATCAACTACATTTTAGACCCTTAGATCCCTCTCAGGGATATGGGTGGTACCTCACTGATGTTGACACTTTTTGGTTTATGGAGTTACTTTTCCAGTCTGATTAGCAGAATCTAGCCACACCATTGTGGTCTTTGAAACTAACCTGAGTCATGTTTTCAATTCTCTGGATCATTTGCATTCTGACACCTTCATGCCTTTGTTGCCAAAGCCACTGAATGGGCTAATAGTCAAGGTACACAGGGTAGTGGTGAAACAGCAGAGCAATCAGCCAGGAATTAGTGGAGCTGAACTGGGTATGGTCAAAGCAGGAGACCCTCAAAGAGAGCTTACCAGAACCTCTATCAACCCAGAATCACTGAGGCTACACTTAAAGCTACATTTACTGAGGATCAGTATCAGAGGGTAACACTGCCAAAAAGAAATAGACTCCACAGAAATAATACAGTCAATCACTAGAAAATAACAGGCAAATAAGAAGAAACCCAGGGTTGGAAGAGGCCACCAGCACCCGGAGCTTCTATAATATGTCATCTAAAATTCCCAGTTTCCAGCAAATAGTCACATGGTATGCAAAGAAAGAGTAAACTATGACCCAGACACCAGGACAAAGCACACAGCACCAACTGCTTGTGAGACTACCCACATATCAGATTTGATGGAAAAAGTCTTCATTAAAAATGTGTTCAACCTAAAAGACAACAATATTAAAGAATGGAAGGAAGGTACAATGACAACTGGCAATATCTCATCAAATAGACAATACCAATAAAGAGAAAAGAATCAAATGGAAATTCTGCAGTTGAAAAGTATAATAACAGAAATTAAAAATCCCTAAAGGAACTCAAGAGAATATTTGACTGGCATAAGAAAGAATTAGCAAACTTGAAGATAGATCAGTGGAGAGTATACAATCCAAAGAACGGAAAAAAATAAGAGTAAAGAAAAAGGAAGAGAGAAGTACAAGACATTATAAAGTGCACCTACACATGTGTAATGGGTATACTAGAAGGAAAAGAGAGAGAAAAAGCAGAAGAAAATATTTGAAGAAATAATGGCTGGAAACCTCCCAACTTTCTTGAAAAATAATCATCTGTACAACCAGGAAGCTCAACAAATTCTGAATAGGATAAAACAAAGAGATCCATAAAGACACATCAGTAAAAATGCTGTAAGTCAAAGGGCATGAGAAACTTGAAAGCAGTTAGAAAAAAACAACTCATTACTTACAAGGAAACCCCAATAATATTAACAACCAACTCATTAGCAGAAATCATGGAAACCAGAAGGCGATAGGATAACATATTCAGAGTATCCATGAATCCTATATCCTACAAGGCCATCTTTCAAAAGTTAAAGTAAATTACATTTCCAGATTTAAAAATAAACAGAATTTTTGTTAAAAGATCTGCTGTATAGGAAATACTAATAGAAGTTCTTCAGGCTGAGGGAACCTCAGACAATAATTAGAATTCATACCAAAAAAAACAATGAGCATTGATAAAGGTACTCATGTAATTATAAAAAATCTTATAAATATATATTTGTTCTCCTCTTAACTTATTGAGAAAACAATTGTATGAACCAAAAACTTGTACATGAATGTTTATAGAAGAATTATTCATAGTCGTCAAAGATGGACAAGCCCAAATACCCATCACCAAATGAACGAAGAAACAAAATGTGGTGTATCCATATAAGGGGATATTTGGACATAAAAAGGATAAAATATTAATATTTGCTACAGCACAGATGAACCTTGAAGACAATGCTCAGTGGAAGAAGCCAATAACAAAAGACAACATATTACATGATTCCATGATTCTGTGTATGTTTAATATCCAGAATATGTAACCCTATAGAGACAGAAAATAGTAGATTAGTGGTTGTTTAGGGCTAGAAGCAGAGGAGGATGGAACTGGTTGGGAGGAGGGCGAGAATAGCTAGAGAATACAGGTTTATTTTTGAGGTATTAAAAAGTTCTAACATTGACTGTGGTGATGATTGAACATACCTGTGAATATACTGAAAACCAATGAACTGTGATACATGAACTTAAATGAGTGAACTATACTGGTAGACTCATTAGGAGAGATTAAATGAGTGAATATACTGAAAACCCAATGAACTGTATATGTGAGTTATATTTCAGTAAAACTATTTTTATAAATTTGTAAATAAATAATATACCTGACTCAACATCCATACACCTTAGTGAGGCAGTTTGGCTACTGAGGATGGTCTGTCCCAGGAAAGGATCATCTTTTCTCAGATGCTTTCCTGGCAATGATCAGCATTAAAGGTGTAGGATATCATACAGATCTATTTTGAAAAGTCAGGATTCTACCCCAACAATTCCTAGGCATGATACTTCTTTTTCTCTCCCTTATGGGAAGCCTCAGGCTGGCCTGCCTGGTTCACCTTCTAAGTAGCACCCCAGCCAAAATGCGAGATAAAGGATTCAAACTTAATTCTGGTTTCTCTTATTAGACTGACACGGTTTTAGAATAAAAGAATAATGATCATTTGTTTGCCAAGTCCCTCTAAAGTGATCCATACAGGTCATAGTGGAGTCCCTGATGGGTCCCTGTAAATTTATAAAAAATGACCTTGCCTATTGTATATCTGACTCTTCCAGACAAAATACATGAGTTGAGTAGGGGACAAGTGACATAAAGGAGTTATATCTCCTGGAAGAGAACACACCAATTTTGTGGAGATAGAAGTGCATGGACAATCCCAATGCCTGGGGAGGGAACACCTTATGCCTAGGGAAGTACAAGGGTTGGAGGGATATTAATGATCTCTGTCATTCAGAACTGCCCCTAGTTCAGGCTTCATCACTGAAAAAGACTACGCTGGTGTAGTTCTTCCAAACTGTTGCAAGCTCCCTACATTTAATTGACAGTTGATTTGGTGTCTTCCACCTCCACATTTTGGTCACTATTTCCCTTGACTTCACTGAGAATTCTGTAAGAAACAGTAAAGCATGGCTGTGGCTTGCTGAACCTCCTACACAAAACACCTGGCACCACTTTCAAATGTCTTTCCAACCCTCATTGCCAGAAATCATTTCTATAGCCATTCATCAATCAATCATTCCAAGAGACAGCCAAACACTTGGATTGTGCATGGACAAAGAGGACAAGTCAGACCCAAAAAACAATACTCAATTCAATTATTTGAATGAAATTGGGACTCTGTGTCCAGCCAGTTGGCTGAAAGACCAGACTGGGGACCTGTGTCCCCAAACGATGGAAGTCCCACTTGGGGAGTCCCAAAAATTGTAAACCACACTTTATTTACAGAGACACCCTATATCGAAGTCATCACTAACTTGCCTCCCTACAGTAAGCATGGTAACTTTCACCATAGCTGTAGAGGTTTAGGCGGAGGTCGTGAGAAACTTTCAGGTGTTTAAGTGGTAGCTTATGTGGCTCTCAGTTGACTGTGGAGCTCTCCTAATGAGTCTACCAGGGGATTACTCAGGGAAGCCTCACAGAGGGGGCACTGACCTGTTATTTATGCTCACCCTGCAGGCAGTTATCCCTATGATGGGAGCCACCTAATTAGAAAAGGTGATACAAACTTAGACCCTGACTTCCGCTGAAATGCTCGCAGCCACCATGTGGACCCTGGAAGCCATCCAGACCAGCACAACTCAGTTGGCCGGTATTGGTATGGGTGTCAGAAGAGCTGTGGCTTCTCCTATGGCCAAGGTAAAGTCTGCAATCACTAATACATCCTACTCTACCTGTATTAATGCCTTGGACTGAGGAGAAAATCCAGTCTGGAAACTAAAGGAGAAAGCTACCTGGCTTCCTAAGGTAGATCTTGGTGATTCCTGGCGTTTGTTTAGCTAGTTGAGTCTGGGATCCTTGAGGTCATGGCTCTTCAGTACTGCAGGCTGGCCTCATCCTGCTGCCAGGAAGTCCAGTTGACAGAGTAGAGTCCTGGTGACAGTGGTTTCAGTTAAATGCTGTATGAGATAAACTGCATGGATCTGGTCCTGTTGGTTAGATTAATCAGACTGGCAGGTGGAATGGCAAACCCCTCGGTAAATTTATCAGAAGCCAGGATGGTAGAAATAAGGGGTGGCTATTGCCAGAAAAGCAGACACATAATTTTCTATGGGTCTCTCTTGTTTCCACACTTGCCTGTTTTTGTTCTAGGATGTTTGTATAGTGAACAGCTTTGAAGGATAAGGTTGGTGTCACCCTTTGGAGCAAGGGGCAGGTTTGCTTACAGTCCAGTATAATAAAGATAATGTTTCCTTCTAGAACATAGGGCAGACATGCTTGCTACTTATTCAAAAAGATCCAGGTTCCCTAAATTGAGGGTTCTTCTACAATGCAGCCTACTGCACTTCAGCACTCAATGTCACCTGATCCTCTTCATGTGGCCTGTGAGATTCGGGGTACAGGAAACCAGTGCAAATTCTGGCTACTGCTATTGCTGTGACTAAGAAAATCTTCAGCTTCTGACCCAAGAGTCTCATGTTTCCTGCCAACATCTATGCATGTGGCAAGCCAAACCTGTTTCCACTTAAGAATTTGTTTTTAAGCCTTCTATAGCTTTGTGGTCCACTCACTCATCTTTGTATACTCCAACTAGATCAGTAAATAAAGGAATCCATATTTGAACCACATACAGATACCAAAAATATACATCCTGCCTGCAGGTCAAATCCATGCCTCTCATGAGATACATACTATGGGTATAAGACAGGGTATTAAATATATGTTTGAATATGGTCTGTGGGAGAACAAAACATCAGTTCCAAAATATATGTATCCAAATGAAATCCTCACCATAACATGTCTATTCATGTCAGCTATCAAGAGTGCTTCACTGATCCCCATAGCCAAATTGGCTGTGGCTTGATCCCTAGAAGTTTCTGATACTGCCAGAATTAATGCATTAACATCCAGCACAGTTCATCCCCTGTATGTCAAACATTCTCATTCTCATCCTTTGTCTCTTTCTCTTTCTCTCTCCCCTACTCTGTCTCTCCCCTCCTGGCTTTGTATTCTTCAGATTATCAGCTTACTAAGGAAAAATAATGATGATGTTCAAATCCTGAGTTAATGGCTTATCAGAATAGCTCCAACAATAACTTCACTGAACACACAGGCAAAATAAGTCACACACTAAGAGTTCAGATTTCTTTATCCCATGTAAATATTTGCCTCCTAAGATAAAACGCTTGTTGACTTCCACACCTTGCAGAAGAATTAGAATGGCACTACGTTGTCTATTTTTAAGTAGTCCTTTTTAAAGCTTTCATTTATAAATAATTATCAGTAGATCAAAATAGATTTAGCAAGATGATTCCTCTCAGTTCAGCATCACTCTGATAAGCATTCTCCTGCTACAGTCCCAGAAGTTATGATCCACTGTGAAATGGCTTGAGATAGACAGGGTGAGGCTGTGGCCACAGCCAACTGAGAGACTGAAAGGGAGACCGAGAGGACAGCAGGCAGCAGTATAGTGTAGGTGACTCAGCAGTGCGCACCTCTGCCTTGCTTGTGTACTGAGGGTCAGCTTCATTCTGGGGACCGTGCTACTAGCTGCTGTGCTAGATTTCAACTGGCTAGAAGACGATAAAAAAGGACTCTCACCCCACCCCCCTTGATCACTGACACACTTCTTGGACCTTGGGGTAAGAGGAGAGATGTCACCACAGACAAATCATACCACTCCCAAGAAAGCAGCCCCCGTTCCTTTGGTGAGTCATAAGAGGTGGCTTTTTCCCCTGTTCTCTTTCTTTATGTCCACCGTCTTTCTGCATCAGGAAGCTAAGAGCTACTCAGAAGAGCATGGATGGGGAGAGGTTCTGGCATTCCATCCTAGAGGTGCTTGAAATTACCCCCTTATCTTCCCACTAGGGCACTGAGGCTTCCTTCATTAACATTTGTCAGACGCTGAAACCTTCAAACGAAAGGTGCCGGACAAGGACCAGGTGGTGATTACTGGGGCTTATCTCACTCTCTTTGGCTTGTAAATCAGTTTAGAATTTTCACAGAGTCAAAAGTTTCTCATAAAACTTGGGGTACCAAACAGCTCTCCTTAAAAATGTCCAGTCCCATTTTCCATTATTTCCCATTCTAGGATCTGTCAGAAGCATGCGGGTCTAAGGTGAAAGTGTACCTGGTATTCAAACTTTGTAATAATGATCTCATCTGCATAACACAAAATCAAATTCCCAAATCTGGCCCCATAAATCCTTCCCACCTTCCTCACTATTTTTTTTTATCTGAACTATTCCATTTCCATAAGCAACAAACACTCAATAATAAAATGCACGCTGTGATTCTACTTTTCAGTTACACCTTCAGCACAGGTATGTGACTACCCTGATCTGATTTTTAATCTTGCACTTGTTGATTTTATGGCTGTGTGTCAGGGCATCTGTGAAATCATTATTTCGGCACCATTTGCTGCCAGAAAACTAATAACCAAACCAGTCAGTGAACCTCTGCGCTCCAGAGCCTGTCTCATTCTGTTCCAATAAGGATCACATCTCACTTCCTTTTGAAACTTGATTACAACAAGCAAGGATTCCAAAAGCCACGGGGCCTAAAGGTCACCCGCCTAACTCTGAAAGCCCAGCACGCATGCCCACATGTTGCTGTTACTGGGGGAGCAAACGGGGAAGGAACGGAAGCCTGAGGTTCTCGGGACTTGCAGGAGGCTGGGCAGACCAGACTAAAGGAACCACAAAAAGAAAAGGCTTTTGAGTCCTCTGACCTCTGCCTGGAAGTTTTTGGAAGCAGTAGTTAAGAGCAAAGAACCGTCTTGGGCCCGTCTAACCCTGACCAAAATTGATTTTTCATCCAGGAGCTGATGGAGCCCTGGGTCAGCTCGTACCCTGCCTCACCGTGTGCCTTTGCTAAATACAACAGCACAACCCACGAGGGAGCTTTTTAAAAGTTTCCCCAAGAGGGACTTCTCATTCCCTTCCTATCCTCCCCAGGGTTTTCTTTGGTCTGAACCTGCAACCTCATTCTTCAAAATCCCATGAATGAAAAGCCATGAACATTTATTTTAGAAAACATTCGGGTTATGGAAGTGGCCCTATTTGTTGATTTCTTTAATAAAGTTGAAGTTCTCTCCCCGTTACTGTACGGTAAGCCCTAGGGCTCAATTCAGATAAGTGTGCTGTGTTTCACTGCCAAAAAAAACATCCGTTTTTTTCTACAGTCACCATAAACTAACCACCCTAGAGAAACCGGCTTTGTTGTCCTCAAGGAGCTATTATTGTTCAGAATATTTTACCTGTAAGTGAAATCTGAGAGTGATTCTTCCTTTCTTTTATAACTTGTCTTCAGGAACTTCCATTCTTATTTATTCTTCCCCTTTTAGCACTTGAGTACTTATGGGATCTGCAGAAGTACATATTGAAATATGCAAATACTATATAGCATGCGAGTGTCAGATGCATGGAAATTAAATCAAATACAGGGGGAAAAAAAGAAACAGAGTGCATTAAAGCTAACTTTATGGCCCCAAGCTGTAGATAAATTGTGGTCTGTGGTAGTTAAACAACAGCTGTTCAGATTTAAAATAAAATTATGATAAGAATCCCCAGAAGATAACACTTCTTGAGGTAACAGTATATACCTCAATGCATCTGTTACCAACCAGCACTGACAAGAGTGTTTATATGAAAGTTGGTTCCCATTCGTTTGCCTGTGTTCAGTTCTATCCCTCCTATTTCCAGCGGATAGCGATTTGTCCCATGAGAAATTTATGTTTAGGTGCTAACACAAACTTTTCTCCCACGTCTAGGCAGGTAAATGTCTGCTTCAGCTGGTTGTGGTCCATCACGGCCCTGGACTGTCATCCAGAAGATGACCGACTGTAGTGCCGGAAGAAAACAGCGGGCAAATAAATGCTTTATTAGCAGGGGTTCATTCATTCAAACTCAGTCATCCTTATGCTCATGGTGAGCAGCAGCTCTTTAAGAGCTTTACACCCAATAAAAGTTAAACTTTTATATATTTTTCTTCATTTATTGTGAGAGAGTTTTATTGCAGACACATAGGAAACCACCCAGATGGAATTTCTAAGAGTGGCAACTGCCATTTCCCTCAACACCTCAAGCCTGTCTGTGCTCAACTTCAGGCCAATCTACTTATTCATTCTCTCTCTCCCTCCCTTTCTCTCTCTCTTTCTCTTTCCTGAATTGCTCCTTCTTTTGCTCTCTTGAGATCTTCATCTCTGTCCCCTCACCTCACCTCTGCCACAATCATACCCATCATAGTAGATAAGTCTGTATGCCTAACAATAAATCTCACCTCTCATATGTTCTCTAGTAAATAAAATTTGCTCAGGCCAAAAGAATGCATAAATTCTTTGAGCAATTTATCCATTTATCCTTTATTTGAAACATGATATTAATTCATATACTTAAAGGATAGTCAAGAAATTGAATTTGAATAGAAATACATATATATATAGGGAGATAAAATTTACATGTGCAGCAGATCTTTTGTATGCCCTGGTTCCAAGAAAAATCTTAAAGGAGAGTGTTCGAATACAAATTGACTTTTGAAATACTCTGTGTTTTTTAAGTGAATTTTTTAAAGTGACTAAATAAGGAAGGATTGTTGTTACTAAAATAATAGTGAACTTTTAAAAATGAAATCAACTGTAAAATCTATCGGTGAATGAAATATTACAGTTTGGGTTGTTTTATTGTTTTTAACTTTTTAATAATGAAAATATTGTTTATTAATAATGTTATTGCTTGCTCTTTAAGATATGAATAAACTTTCTTGTGAGCCTGGGCAAAGTCCATCTGACAGTCTCAGATTGGGTAACTTAATTGAAAATGCATTCTGCAAGGAATCTTAATAAGAAGATAAGCATCTCTTTATATTTACTAAATGGCTAAAGAAATAAGGTGATTTAAATATGACACTGGATATAATGTAAATAAGAAATGCTATCAATTGCAGTTAATTATGAACCTGTTTAAAATACTGTTGTGAAGTGTAATCTATTTTAGATTCAAGCAAATCCTTGGGATTGCATGTGCACAACTCAATCAATAAATATTGACATCAGATAGAAAAACTAAGCAAACATGCTCACTGCTAGAAACCATAAAGCATTTAATTCACAAAAGAAATGTGATTGTCTTTCAAGACAGTAAAACTATTAATAAAAATCATTACAATTCATATTAAGCATAGAAATGTAATCCTTACAAATAATTTTCTTATGGATAAATTATGCTTTCCACAGTTGTTACCCATACTTTACAATAATCTAAATATTCAGACAACCAAACAAACACTAATCTGTTTTAAAGACACCTGCCAATTTGTATATTAGAGAATAAAGCCGTCCAAGTGAAGAAAATGGCTTTGCTCAAAGTTTAAACTACTGGATAGTCTGCCTGAATAACATTGGAAAAGAAAAAGTTCTCAGCACCAAAAAACAAGTAAAAAGAGAAACCACATATCATATAATCCGTCTTCATATAAAGAATATATGAAGAATCCCTATGTTATAGATTGAATGGTTGTGTCCTCCCAAAATTCATATATTGAAATCCTAATCCTCAAGGTGGTACTGTTAGGAAGTGGGGCCTTTGGGGAGTAATTAGATCATGAGGCTGGAACCCTCATAAATGGGATAAGTGCCCATAGAGAAGAGACCCCAGAAAGCCCCTTCAACCCTTCCTTCTGCCACTTGTGGAGATATGAGAAGATGACTGTCCAGGAACCAGGAAGGGGCTCTCACCAGACACCCAATGTTCCAGCACCTTGACCTTGGACTTCCTGGCCTCCAGAGCTATGAGAAATAAATTTCTGTTGTTTATAAGTCACCTAGTCTATGGTTTTCTGATACAGCTGCCCAAACAGACTCAGACACTCTGCAAATCAATTTTAAAAAGACAAACAACCAGTAGAAAAATGGATAAGGTATAAACAAACTGCACCACTTTGATTTTCTTTTAATACAAGACTCATGATGCAAAACTGAAGAAAAAGTATGTAAACAGAGAATTCTTGGAAGAGGAAATTCATATGGTCAAAACATGAAAAAAACATTCAATCTTTAGACTAATTACAGTTATGAAAATTAAAACCATGAGATTTTATATCCATCAGATTGATGAAAATTGCCTAATTCTAACAATACATTGTATTGGCAAGTAATGAAGTGACAGATGCTCTCACACACAGCTGATGGGAGTGTTGATTCATACAGTCAATTCGGAGAAAATGTTGGGCTATGTGTAGCAAATTTGACACTGCCCACAACGTATGACTCAGCAACTCCAAGCTTGGAGAGGCTCTTGTTCTTGTGCCAAAGGAGAAGTCTTCAAGAATTTTCACAGCAACATACAATGAAATACTAAATATAATGAAAAACTAAAAGCATGCTAAAGCTCCATTAAAGATACAATGTATAAAGAAATGTAATTTTAAAATAGCAGATATATATATCAGCATGAATGAATATCCAGAACATAAAGTTCAGGGGAAAAGACAAGTTGGAAGGACAAGTACAGTTCAATAATATTTATATAACATTTAGAAATCCATGCAAAAGAGCACTATGAATGTCTATTAATTCACACATATACTATGAAAATGTAATGTGTATGGAGATGGTAGACACCAAATTCTGGAGAGAAAATATCTCGATTGAGGAAAGAGGAAAATTGGACAAGAGATAGGGGTTTTAGTTGGACCTATAATGGTTTATTTTTTAAGCTCGGTGATGAGTATTTTGGTGTCCATTATATTATTCATTATAATTGTTGTTTACTTAAAACACTTCATAATTTAAAAACAAAAATGCCATCTATCGGCCCTTAACAAAGCCTTTCTAGTTTTCCACTAAAATACATAAATGAAGGCAAATAAAAAGACAATAGTCATGTTTGTACTAGCTTGCTAGTGTTACCATAACAAAGTACCACCAGTGGGGTAGTTTGAACAACAGAAATGTATTTTCTCACAGTTCTGGACCCTGGAAGTCCAAGATCAAAATGTTGACAAAGTTGGTTAATTCTGAGGTCTCCTTGACTTGTGGACAGCCAGCACATCCTGGCATAGCCTTTCCTCTGTGCATGCACATTTCTGGTGTCTCTTTGTCCAAATTTCCTCTTCTTTTAAGGTCATAGTCATATTGCATCAGGGTCTGTTCATATGACTTCATGTAGCCCTAATCACCTCTTTGAAGACCCTATCTCCAAATACAGGCATATTCTGAGCTACTACAGGTTAGAACTGCAATATATGAATTTGTGGGGGACACATTTTAGCCGATAAAAATGGTTGAAATCTAAGATCAGTAGACAATTGATTCCTAGAATCTGGAAGGAAATAACATGTATTCTAAGGACAGTGGAACGGTGTGAGAACGGAGGCTGCCCATGTTTCATCTCAGGGACCGAGGAGTGCTGCCTGGCGCCAAGCCCCAAAGGCGGTGGGAAGATGGGTCCGTTGCGTTTTCTTACTGAGAACCGAGGTCCAGCCATGGTGTTTTGTCACCTGAAATGGGGGATGCTGTATTTTGCATTTCTCTAAGACTTCAAGACAATGATCCTTTTCATTACAATACTGAAATTCTGCAGTATTTTTCCACAACCCTCTTGCTGGTATTCTTGTTTCCTCATTTTCATAGAAAGACAAATCTTATCAGACAGTGATAGGATCTTATTCCATCCCCACACCTTGCCACCCCCAAAGTGGTGAGCCACTGAAGCACATGAAAACCTCCACTTACCAGGAAGGCCTGGACCTGGTATATGCAGTGTACTTCTGCACGTCTTCCCAGCTGCCTGCACCATTTCTGTTGGCTTTACTTTTTTTGTTACGTTCTCTAAATGGATGCACAAAATACGAAAGCAGAAGTATCATCTGCAATGCAATGAAAATCAGGCTGTCTCCAGATTTGTTCCCTTCAGCCCTAAATGCCAAAATACAGCGGAACATTGCTTGCAGTATTTTGAGAGAGGAAAAAAAAAAACCTCTATGGCACTTGAATGTATATCCAGCCAAGTTTTATTTAATGGGCAAAAGGCAACGAAAAGAACCTCTGTTATAGGGCAATTTCCTGGTCTTTCCTAATTAAACAAAACCGTAACTTGGGTTTTTCGATGTACATTTTAAAGATGCAGGAGACATCATTACCCAAGAATGTTGTTTTCAAATTGATTCTGCACCAGAGAAGCTGAGCTTCTCCCAACCGTGTTTCACTGTCTCTTTCCTGCTTCTCATACTGTCCATTTCCCAGCATCAGAAATGCTTCTAGAGCCACATCCTTCACCCAGTGTACTAAATTCTTGACTTCTTCGATGACCACTTAAAACAAGAAATAATGCTGTTCTGTGCCAGCATTTACTAGCAATGACCAAACTTTTCACACAGTTATTACAAAAAGTATTCTTTTTGCCTTGCCTGAAAGCAGAACTTCCAAGACTGGCAATGAAAGGCCATTTTCATTGCCAGAGTTTCTAGGATACTGATTTTTCTTTTCTGCATCTTTAAAATGTATATTAATAAACCTAAGTATATGCTTTTATATAATGAGTAAAGGCCGATAAATTGGCCTGTGATATATTTGATCTGACACAAATCCATCTCTGTTATCATCCTCCTTGTAAGACTTGAGAATATTCCAATTCAATTATGATTTTAGAACAGTATATTCAATGGTATTGTCAGATTTCAGTTCCAAACAACAAGATCCACTCTAGCTAGGTTAGCAGAAGCAGGTTTATTACAAGTTTTAAGTGGGTTACTGGGTTGTTGGCAAGGCTGAGGAAACCCCTTCTAGGTTACATTTCAGGAATGACTCCCAAAATTACACAACTCAGCCATCCAAAGAGCTTCTTCTGTGATGAGGAAGCTTCCTGCCAAACAAGAAAGCTGCTCCCTCCTAAACTTCACTGTCACCATCCCACCCAAGAAGCCTGCTGTGACCTCTACCAGCAAAATGGGCCCCCTCTGAAACCACCTCCAACTCTGTGTCAACAACTCTTAAGACTCTCACCGATGGTTGAGCAGAAAAATCAGTTGCCAACCCATCCATGCTTGCTAGGAAAACCAAGCAGCTAGGAAAAACAACCTCTATCTCACCTCCACCTTCCAAACCTTAGGTGAGTGCATCTAATTCATCTTCTTTCCGGAACTAAAATCAAACACAGAACCTTCGATACAAGGGATTCTGAGAAACATACAAGAATGCACACTAGGAAAAGCTTGGAAAGGATATTGAGCACTAACCTATCATAGTCATGATAATACAATCTGAGTCATGTTCTTAAATATATAGGAAAAAAGAATGAGAACACACCACGATTCTAACAGTCCATTAAAATCATCTGGACAGCTTGCAACCACAGAGAGGGGTTGCAATAATAATAATAGTCGTTGCTAACATTTGATTTCATGCTACGTGCCAACCAATATTCTATGTGCTATATGCCATTTAATCCTTATAACAGCCTAAGGTATGTACTCTCTTTATCCTTAATTTACAAATGACAGAACTGTAGCCGAAAGAGGGGAAATAGCATGCTCAAGGCCACATACTGTTAAGTGATGGAACCAAGATTCTAACCCAGACAGTCCTGCCGCACAGACTGCCTCTCTGCTATATTTTATTCAGTAGTTCAGAGGTGGGGTCCAGGAGACTAGGCCTTTAATAAGCTCTCCTGGGTGACTCTCACAGACACCAAAGTTTTAGTGTTCTCCAATATCTTCCAACTTTAGATAAGCATCATGCATTAGTTTTATAACCAGAAAAATGCTCTAAAATTTTCAACACCTATCATTCTGCATATGCCATACAATCAATGCCACACAAATAATGTACATACTGTAAAAGGGCTGAAAGTGAAAATACCAAAGTGTTACCTGGGATTATCTTTGTGCAATGGGACACTGAGTCATGTTTTGCTCCCTTCTTTTTGGGTTTTCCAAGTGTTCTACAGCAAGTATGACTTTTATTTCATGTCTACATTGATCAAATGCCATCTGTCAGTTCACAGGTAGTCAGCATCCAAGTGTTAAAGATATATTCTCTTTTGCTTGTTTTTTTAATTTCTGTTTTCTCTCCTTTCCAATACAATTTTATATTACTAAATTCAAAACTGGAATGACCACTTAAAATTTGCTAGTCTTCTGATCAGACTAAGAAAAGAAAAGCAAAATACCTTCCATAAAAACTCAAGTATTTTATCTTTACTGTATACACTAGAGAATGTAAAAAAAATGCTTGGAGATGCCAATTCTCAACATGTACATCAATATCAGCTGATCATACTTTATCTACATTCTTTCTTCCTGTCTGCTGCCACTCCCTCTTGCCTGAAAGTCCAAAGGAAACCTTGCCACGTTGTGAGCACGCTGATCTTGGGAGTACAGTGATCTCGGGAGCACGCTTACCAGAGAACGCCAGCCAGCACCGTCCGCCGGGCCAGTCCAGCTGCTGCACAGGCCCGAGCCCACCGCACGCTTGGCATCCATTGCTTCAGCGAGCCTAGCTCAGCAACCTTAATACATCACCCAAGCCAACATTAATATTTTACCTCAGTTATCAAGTGTGCCCGTTCAAACTTTTATCTAAAACATTCTTTATCATCTTTTCATTAAGTTCTCAAGAGCTAATGGTTTCTGAGTTCCCCGGGTAAGGATGATGTTCTGAATAATGAAAGCTCATTATTTCTCCACAGAATGCTTGTTAATTCAAATGATGATATTAAAACTATAGTAGCCTTTAGCGCTGGGGTGATTTCTAGCATACTTTATCATGTATCAATATATACTCTGTTTGTCAAAACTGCCCAGGGCTGGGGCTGACATTCTCTCTGGAGGAATCTAGTGCTTCAAAAGGCACTGAATACACCAAGGTGACAACTTGCAGGGTTTGCGCCTCTAGGAAATGGAAAGATGAGACTTGAAATGCCACTGTCTCCCTTGATTTCCTTATTAGTATTCACAAAGAGACAGGGCCCTCCTCTTTCCACTGCTCTCAGGTCTCCCTTTTGAATGAAATAAAAAGAAATCAATATTTTGAAAAGGAAACACACATAGGAGGTTCTACATATGACACATTTATTTCCATGTATCTGATCCCAAAATAATCTGCACAGAGAACAAGACCTGGATGGTTATTGCTCGGACACACACACACTGCATTCAGCTCAGTGCCATGGTCAGTGATATTCTCGGGCAAAAAGTGTGGGTTCTCTGAGTTATTTCTTACAGGGAATTATTTTGTTCACTTAGCGTTGGGTCTCTTCCCATACTTTTTATTTCGTCTCATCTTTGTGTTTGTGACCAGGCTGATTCCCACATTGCTGGGAGTCCTTTCAGTGGGTCCTCTCTTGTCCTACTTTCGACAGTAGGATATTCCTAATGACTATCCACACTCCTTGCCTTCTTGACCTTTTGACTAAAAGGTTGCATATGACTGAAAAACATACTGAAAGAGTGAGTACTTCCACCTGTGAACCACTGCTTATCAGTGGACTTCCAGTTTCATTTCTCACCCATTCACTCCCCACCTTCCCGCCATTGTAAACTTTGCACAGAATAGAAAATTGCTTCCTTCTGGAAGCGTTTCAGATTCCTCCACATAGCCTGCATTTTTGAAGCCCCTGAAATTCCAGTATCGTATTAAGTCTCCGAGGAGAGGGAAGCTGTCCCAAAACTAGTTATTTAACCTCCTGAAATGGCAGAAAATCTGAAGAATCTTGCCTGTGCCTCCCACTAGAACCTGGGAGGAATTGGGGTTTTGAAAACTAAGCCATTCTCTAAGTTGCTTGGAGCTGCAAGGTCAACACACAGGAGCACTCCTGTGTGCTACAACATGCATTTCTGTACCATTGTCTCTTAATTATCTCTCCTGTGGAAGACTAGCTGGGCCTCTGCCCACAGGCACTGTCATACCAACGCGGTGAACTTTCTGCATTGTAGTTGCACTTTTAGAACAGAAACTATCCAAAAGAAAGGCTCTCCATGCATTACTATTCTTGTATTAATTATACCACTCAATATTTTTTGCATTTTACATTAATCATGTTAGGCCATAGAATGATGCTCACTTAAAAGAAATAAAAGTCATTTTGTTAATCCAATATATTAAAGGTAAAGAGAACCTGGGCTAATTTATTGTAGAGGAGCAAATGCATCCCCAGAATATTTCAGTCATTGGGTCAAGTTAAGAAAAATGTGGTTTAAGAAAAATATGTAGGTCAATTCCCATTGTATTCTTGGTTTTAAATATTCTGACCCAATATCAGATTATGTGCCAAAATGTCTTCAGGGTGTACAGACACTCTAATTTTGGGTTCAGAAAATATGACCACCATATATGCAGGGAACTGCTTGAATCTCTTCCCAAAGTATAGAGTTTCGCTCTTCATAAAGATAAAAATAAAGTACTTAGATGAAACTGATATATAGTTAATTGATCATTCCATTTGATATAGAAGACTGATAAGCATGTTCTTCTATATAAGACCCCAGAAGCAAAGAAGTTGCATCAATTTTTCTCATTATTTCAAGACTTCATTCTCACCCACACAGTCTTTTAAAAGTTTAGGTTTTCTTGAGAATGGGTAACTTTAAGACAAACACGAAACATTTGGGAAACTGACTTCTTGACAGCTAAGAATGGCAAATTAATTTTCAAGAGGAAATGATGCTTAATGAGACTGACCAAAAAAAAGGAGTAGAGAGCAAATGTAAGGGTATATTCTAGGTAAACTCCATTTTCCATCCATTTCTATTCCAATAAGGGTTTTTATTCAAAGCATATTTGTAAAGAACAAAGTCAATTATAAATGTTTGCATGTTTACCACTTATGTTATAAGGGCTTTGTCTTAAAAATTCATGAACTTCCACAATGAAAATATACAGGTAAAATCAATTTTGCCACACTTACCCCCAAAGAGTAAGCATAACTGAGTTCTGTATATCTGAGACTATAGGTTTTTCAGGGCTTGTGTTTGTTTTCTGTTTTTAATGCATGAATACAAAATTCTCTCAGTGACTCACAAGTTGGATCCTACAAATCATTCTCAATTATTCAGAATATGCTGTATTAATTCACAAATAAATCTACTTGGCTGATACCTTGGTCAATTCAACTTCTGTAGGCTTTCATACTCAGCTGATTTCTTTCTAATAAAAACATACTTCATCATGATCTACAGATTATTTCTAAAGAAGGAAATTTATTCCTCTTTTCATGCTTTTTAATCTTGTATGTTGCTAATCCATACTGTAGAGCAGGAATCAGCAAACTTTCTCTTTGAGGGGTCAGAAAGTATGTTAGGATTTGAAGACCATATGATCACTGTTAAAACTACTCAACTCTGCCATCAGAGTGCAAACGTAGCCACAGATAATACACAAACGAATGAGCATGGCTGTGTTTCAACTAAACTTTACTCATAAAAACAAGCAACAGACTGATCTGGTCCATGGAACATAGTTTGTTGACCTGTCTGAAAGAAAACACGTCTTAAAAGCATTTGCTTTACACACAGAGCTTTTATAATTATTCGAAACCAGTGACTAAAATTATCATTAGGCACAAAAGTATATTGCTTAGTCACTGGTGATGCGGCCACCTACAGTTTGATTCACATCAAATCTGATTCTACCAGCACATACAGGACTCACTAGACAAGTGACTTTATTTATAAACATCCACAGAAGTCAAGCCAGTATTTTATGATCAGTTAGACTCTTGACCTTACTAAAACCCAATCTTCACATTAAAAAATTAGAAAGAGTATATGAGGAAGGAAAAGGCTGACATAATGAAAAAAATTTTTTTAATCAACCACTTCTGCTACCTGTCAGTTGTTGCAATACAGAAGGAAAGCCACACCTGGGCCTCCATATAATGAAATCATATTCTTGACTAATCTGCTTGCAAACTGTATGTATTAGAAGAACTTAACAAGGCCTGGGACTCTACTAGACAGACCCATGCTCCATGGGAGGTCTGCTTCTGTCTTCCACATTAAAAAGATTAGTCCTCCTCACAGATCATAAAAGAAACTGAGGAGCAAAGGGCATGTTTATCCAAAGTGAAATGCATGATACAACATCAACTAACTCAGAATTTTTAAATTGAAAGCAGCCTCAGTGATTATGTAGACTAGGGCTCTTCACTTTGGGTCTATGATTGAACTTCAGTTGGGTTCCAAAACTTGCCAAAATTTGAATATTCACTATTGAGTGCTAAAACATCTACTCAACTTTTGCATGTGTGAAAATCTATTATATCTATCAATCCTCAAAAGGGCTACCATCCATTAGAGTGGGCTGAAGAGCCCTGCTCAGAAAGCTATGTCCAGGTCCTAAGGCTGCAAATGTGACCTTCTCAGGAAATCAGGTCTTTTCAGGCGTGATTAAGCTGAGGATCTCAATAGGGTGGGCCCTAAATCCAATGACTGGTGTCCTTACATGAGAATGGAGTGGTGATCTGAGGCGCAGAGAAGACCACGTGAAGACCGAGGCAGAGTGAAGCCAGGCAGCCTGGAGCCGCAGAAGCTGGGAAAGGCAGGAAGGATTCTCTCTGAGAGACTTGTGGGGGAACATGGGCGCCCTACAGACTGCAGACTCTGGCCTCCAGAACTGTGAAAGGACACATATCTGCTGCTGCGTCAGCTAGCTTGTGGTCATTTGCTATGACAACCCGAGGACACCAATACGCCCCTCAGAAAGTTAAGCCCCAGTGTCACGCTGAAGCCCATCAAGAGTCACAACAGTGTCCTAAGGTAACTCAGCAGCTCTGAGATGGACCTGTGGCCAAGAAAACACATCTCCTTACTCCAAGGGCATGTTCCTCTCCACCAGAGTACCACCTGCTCACTTCTGTGCCAGACTCTGTATGGAAAAGCAAAACAGCGTAAGTTATGATTCCCTACCTTCCGAGAGTCACAATCCAGTTACAGATGAAACACATGCGTGTGTTCATTATTCAACAAGAAGAATAGAAGTTACAGGCATAGGCTCAGAATCCAGGCTGGCTGGGTTCAAACAGCAGGACTGCCTGTTCAAACACGAGTTACTTTACTTTCTCTGCTTCTGTCTCATCTGTAAATCTGGGTTGGTGATGGCTCCTGTCTCATAGAGTTGCTGTGAAGATGAAATAAGCTGATACATGGAAAGGGCTAATGACAGTAACTGGCCCAGGGTATTTTACCATATGCATTTTTCATTTCTTCATTTTTATTATTTTTATTATACTTTATGCTCACAGCTGAGGGCACAACAGTGAACTGGAAGAGCTTACATTGTTGCGTTCAGGCAAAAGGCCATTTTTCCAGCAAGTAACTGATTACAGTGTAATATATGAGAAGTAGTGTAATAGGTCTAATAGGTCTAATCTGGGACCCTAGGTTCATGGGGTCAGTGAAGGTTTCCTAAAGGAGTAGTTACTACTTCAAAAACTGGGGTAATAGTTAGCATTAAAACTATTACTAAAGAATACAAAATAGTATACAATCCAATCTAAATTGTAAATAATTGCCTGTAAGTACTTGAGGAATTTCAGTGACAAACAGATTGGAACAAGGTTGGAATAATAAAATCACAGGTCTAAAAGGTTCTGAAAAAGTTCTCTGACCCCATTTTCATCCTGGGCTTGAATTATTTCTATATCTCTTAAGTAGTCACAGGCTTAGCTTAAATATTTCTGTTCACAGAGATCTTACTACCTTATAAGACCATCCATTCTACCATTAAGTAACTCTGGTTATTAGAAAGTTCTTCTTTATATTGAATTGAAACTTACGGTTTTACCCACTGACTATCCATTTACTCCTTAGTTTACCATTAGTTCTAGTTAACTTCTTGGGGTAAACCGGACAAGTCTATTTCATATATTACATGCCAACTTTCAGCTATTGCAGGGATTAGCAAAGCTTTTTCTGTAAAGGGACAGAGAGTAAATATTACAGGATTTTCAGGCCATATTGTCTTTGTTGCAACTACTCACCTCTCCCATTACAAGACACAGCGGGCGCAGACAATCTGTTCATGAACAGGGCAACTGTGTGCCAATAAAGCTTCACTTAAGAAACCAAACTTAAAATTTTATGTAATCTTCTTTTTTTTGCCAATCATTTAAAAATTGAAAGACAATTTAACTCACAGACTATACAGAAATAGGCAGTGAACCAGATTTAGCCCCTGGACTATAGGTTGCCAACCCCTGAATTATTTGATAGCAGATTTGATGCTTCCCCCAACCTAAGCTTTTCCCTTCTCCAAACTAAACATTCCTGGTATCTTCATTTACTTCTTGTAAGACATGGTAACACCTTTTGATTTTTCCAGTCTAAACTTATATTTCTTTTCGGTTTGTTTTGTCTTTTACATGTGTGTGGCCATTGCTCATATGTATTGAATTATTTGCCTGTTTGTATTCTAATCCATTAAGATCTATTATCTCCCTAAATCCTCAAGTCAATCCTTATAAGGATAGTATTATTAATTTGTTTCTTACATTGTTCCAGAAGCTAGTATTACCCCTCTTTCATGCATGAGGTAACTAAGACTCACAGAAGGCAAGTGGCTTGTCCCAAGTCATGTGATTAGAAAGTAACAGGAAGAGGGATTTGAGATGGATCGTCTAACTCCTAATCCAGGCTGCTGTCCACCATATCACATCCTCTCTATCTAGAGGTATTGTAACCCTGTGGAAGGAGAGTGAGATGAATCCAACACAATGCATGTTAGGCGAACCCAGGAGTCTTCAAAAAGATCATCACACTTCTTTCTATACTTTTAAATCATCTTTTCAGTAGGCAGATCTAGCATCTTATCCAGAATTGGAATCAAAGTCATCATTTTGCAGGTTGCAGAATCATCCTCTTGCCTCTTTTGAGAGCTCTCCCGGTCTTGAAGGAAGGGAAATCTGAGCTAAGTCAGGATTTTGGAAGAAAAAGAAAGATATTGGTGGAAGATGGGATGGTTAACAAAGCACCTCGCCTGCAATATGTAAAGCCCCACAGCTGCCAACTAGCAACTGATTCATTTCAGGCACCATCATTTTAGTGAAAAAAGAAATGAATCCATTCAGTCAGCTTACTCAGCCCTGTTCCCCCGTCTAAATCTAGACATAGAAATTGATTTCACCTGTTCCAAAACGAAGATAAGGCAGGTGGAAAAGGAAGTGAGTGTGTAAGTACCAAATTCCAATGGTTCTGAAGACAGTGGGACATCTCCCTCATTGTCATTACCCTGGTTCAAGATAGAATTCGAAACTTTAGAAAGTGGATCATTTTTCTTACATGCTTGAAAAACTGTCTTTGGAAACAATTACAAGGTGTTTCAGAAATGTTTTGCATAACTGTACCTTTGCACAGATAAGAGTATATCCTCCTCACAAAGTAACCATTGTGTAGGGAACAACATCATTTGGAGGCCTAAATTCTGTGGGACTTGTATAAAATCCAGCCATGCCACTGTATGACCAGCTTTGAAATATCATGTCAAGACTTCTTTCCTTCCCCCTTTTAACCAGATTTCAATTTCAACCAAAATTTTAAGGTGAGCTAGTGTCTTGGTGACTGCATGACTTTTAAAATACTATGTTGGCCCTTTTCTGTTCTAATATTGCTTTAACATTGTTGATATTTCCTTTCACAAGTTTAAATTCCATCTTTCAATGTGAGGTTCTAGTACTAATCAAAAATACTCTTGGGCTTCATAAAGCCCACCAATAACTCTGCTTTTCCTAAAATGTGCAGATAATGGGCAAAAGATACCGCATGATTTGGGAATGGCTGCCTTCACCGATGTTGCCCATGTTCTAACAGGTCTCCAAGGAGACCGGCTCAAGGAGCATTAGTTTATGTTCACTAGCCTGGTTTGTGTGAATGCTAAGCCACTGTGCAGAGCATACACCAGAGCCTGGTGTCAGACTGGTCCTAGCTCTGTTTCATAGGCAGCCAAGTCCGACCACCTGAACCCTGGCTGGTAGTACTCTGGCTCCCAGCTGCTGGGACATGAGTTATAACAGCACGGCCCAGTCTACACAGTTGTAAAGAAGTTTGAAAAAATTTCTGATGGCTGTAATTTACTTACTTATAATGCAAAGAGTCAGTGTGTTCTGTTTACGAGGCTTTATCAGAATATGAAATGTTGCCAATTTTAAATGCCACAGTAAGGGCCTCAATACTTTGAACCTCTGATGTCAATTTCAGGAAGATGCTACCCCTTCCATTATACTGCATGGTACATTGTATCATAATCAACTTTTTACCTACTTGCATTACTTAGTACTGGTCTCAGTTCAGTTGGACTGAAAGCTCCAGGAGAGCAGGAATACCTGTGCTTTTGTTCACTGATGAACAACGATGGATGGACGGATGGACGTTCCCTACTAGATTGAGAACATCTAGTAGTTTAACTCTCACAAGGTAACTCATGCACACTGTTAAAGTACTTACATTATGGTTTACATACTGAAATCTTTAAAAATATAATGATGGCTTGGGATTTGTTTCAAAATAATCCTGGGGGCAGCTGGAGGGCAGTAAGGGGAGATAAAGATGAAACAAGATTGGCCATGTGCTCTAGTTAATGAGTTGATCATTATTTTGGGGTGACGGATACAAGGAAACATATTAGATACTATTGTTCTTGCATTTGCATGTACCTGAATTTTTTTAATAGTAAGAAGTTAAATATTCAAGCCATACAAAATAGCAAACCGTTCAAAGTAAGACTCCTTCCCATCTCTGAACTCTAAACTCACTCACTTAAAAGGAAAAAAAAAACCATTAGCATCTAAAATACCACATACTATTCTAGTTACGCAGCTGTGAGGAATCACTTGCACCCTAGTGGGAGAAACAAACAATAAATAAGTTAAATAAATACAGGGGGCAATTCCAAAGAATGATAATGATTTGTTAAGACACCAAAACCAGTTGTTCTCCCCAAAATCAACCAGTATTACCAGATATTCTAGGCATTTACCAGCACACATATGCATGTGTGTGTGTTTGTACATGTGTGCATATGTGTGTGTGTGGGCATCATACATTCTTATATAATACACACCCTTCTTTACTCAGGGCAGTCATGCTTCTGCACTTTGCTTCTTGAACAATACACCCTGAAGGCCAGTCCATGTCCAGGCTGGGACTCTAGAGAGCAAGGACCCCATGGAATGTATTGGGCATCCCCAGAACTCAGCACCAGGCCTGGCACCTGCCAGGCCCTCAGCCAGTGTCTGATGCATGGAATACCTAACCACGAAGTGGCTGGACACTGGGCACATGTGCTTCTTCTCCTCACTGTACCTTTACCTTTCTTACTCCAAAGTGCGTGGAGGACCTTCAACAAACGTCTACTAGAATGATCAGAATGGGCTGCAAATCACAAGGCAAAGTCTGGTGAATGTCTCACCGATGACAGCCGGGCACCTGGCGTGCAGCAGCAGAAGGAAGCACAGGTGGCTGAGACCCCATGTGGGCAGGGGCTCCCTGACATTGGGCAGCAAAGCTAAAGCTGTGTGGCCTGTATATGCCACATGCCCTGGCTTGGTTTTGGTTTTTGAGGTTTTGGTGTTTTCTGTTTGTTTCTTTAACTGGTTTGAGCTGCTTCAAATACTAGAGTTAAGAGTTCAACACCTGAATTTTGAAGAGACACAAGCATTCTGTCCACAGCCAAACCTTAAGTAATTTTAGCATTTTGTAACTATTTCACTTGGTTGTTATGAGAATCTATGTATTTAAAGCCCTTGTACATGCTTGCTTTGAGATGGTCATTCATTTGACATTCAAGAAATATTTATCATCTTTCACTCTGTGCTAGATGCAGTTGTGGTCCTTGGGAGATACAGAAGAAATAACAATAGATGTGGTCCCCTGTCTTCAAGGGGCTCATAGTTTCAGGAGATAAGGAGAAAGATAATGAACAAGTAAGCAAGCAAATAAAAATAAGTTAATTGCCACTTGTGATTCTACATTGAAGGACAACAAGAGCATACAGTGAGGGACACAAGAGCACTTCCTGAAGTGCATTAGATGCGGTGCTTCAAGAAAACCTCTTTGAGAAGGCAACATTCAGGCTGACAATAGAAAGATAAGGAAAAGCATTCCAGCAGACGGAACAGAAAATGTGAAGGCTTCCAGGCAGAAAAGAGTTTGGCCTGTTCTGGTAACCAAACGAGCTCCGTGTGTCTGGAATACTGTGGATGCAGAGGAGTGTGGCATGGCACAAGGCTGAGAAGCGTGGCAGGGTGGGACAGCATGGGGCCCTGGAGACCAAGGTAAGGCAATAATTTATCCTATGAATGATGGATGGCATCATAGAGCTGTCAGCCAGTTGTGTAACCTATACTTGTAGATGAAATCAAGAAGGCAGGAAGGGACAGAGGCAAGTCTTGGATGATGGATCCAGAAGCTACTTAGATGTTTTGAGTCCACAGGTGATCTCAGAAAACTATTTGTAGACTTAGGAGTGCTTGGAAATTATTTTTCAGGTGAGGAAGGGACTGTGCATTCAGAACTTCCCGTGGCCTTCTCCCAGGGAAGTTCTCAGGCTAGTCAAGGACACTGACAAGAATACAAAACATGTTAAAGGAACCTGTTAAGAGCTCTGAGAGGAGCCATCATGGAGTAGGAGGAGGACACCAAGATTGAGTCCTGCCGGGGAGGGCGGGTTGCAGGGAAAGTCTGATCCACAAAACCATGAGCAGACTTCTTGAGGAATGAGGAGAATGTCCCAGATGGATGGAGCTGAGTGTGAGAGGTGGTGCAGGCAGGAGGAGACACAGGGCGCGGGCAGGCTCCGGGTGGGTGAGCGCAGCCAGAGCAATGGGTCGCCAAAGGCAGCCAGCAGCAATGAAGGATCTCTCTGCCAACAAAAGGAGGGGAAGAAGACTAAGACGGATCTAAGACAGATGTCTTCAGAAAGACGTGTGAACAGTTTGCAAAGAAACTGAAGACAGAGGTGGAGTCTGATGCAATAGCCCAGAAAACAGTAAGTCAAATGTGAGGCAAGACTACAAGATTCATAAAGGTAAGCCTCCATTAGGGTCATTTATTGTATTCCCTAGAGCACTAGGTAGAATACTGAATGCATGATATTAAAAAATTACTGTTAGATTGGGTTGAATGAATATAATTGTATTCTCTAATATGCAAAATGTCCAGTTCTAGATTTAGCATAAGATATTATTCAACCACAGAGGCAAAGAGCTAGGTGCTATTTTTACATATTTATAAAGCCCAAACAGGTTAATGTATTTTCTTGACATCACAGATTTATTTCTATGTTAATTCACTTCCAGAAAGCACGTATAACCATAATATCCATGGTTAGAAAGTAATTTTATTCATATGTTTGGACATAAAAAATATCATTATGCAGCTTAATAATCCCCCTTGACCATCAGAGTCATTTTTTTTTTAAAAATAGATATATTAAGAAAGAATTCAAGAAAAGCAACAACCCAGCTCTGATCTGGCTCCTCTGTTTTGCTGGGTGGCACTGATTTATATCCGCAAGTGGAGTCGTTTGCAGATCCATTTCAATGCCTAGCTGAGTTTGCCTTTCTACAGCATTACGAACAGTCGCCTTACCATTTGCATCTGTGCAGCAGGCCTACCACAGAATTCAGACTGCCTGTACTTGGCAGCAACTGAAACAGCGGTTTATCATTTCCTTTTTCCTGTTTCATGTATAATTTTTAACTATGATGATAGCACAGTTACTGGTCCCTCAAGAGATACCAAAGTACTACAATATATCATTTAAAAATCCAAATGGGGTTTTTTGGAATGTTCATCATCCAGATCTTTTCCAAAATAGGAAGGAGCATTTTATTCAGTTTGGATAACCTTGAGATTCTCCTCAAGAGGTTTAACCTATGTGGTGTGAGAGCCAACCAGGCAACGCTGGTCTGAAGCCCAGCCAGTGGGCTGTGAGGAAATTAGGCTGCCTCTCGGCGTAACTGAGTCCCCAGGTTTCCCTCCACCCTCACTGAACAGAGAGAAAATGGTTCCACTGTTTGGGACCACAGATAACTGCAAAAACTTTGTAAGATGGTTTTTTCCTTTCTTTTTTCATCCTCGCTTCCCCTCACCTCTGAAGTGGAAACAAGTGATACATCTCTGGCTCTCCCTGCAGCCCCCTCACCAGCCCCACCTTGTCGGATGAGCTTCAGCCTCGGGCAGCCTGCCGGAGAAACTGGTTCTACACACCCAGGGGGAAAATGACAGCTTTTCTCAGCGAGCTGCTGGGCTCATAAATAGCAGGAGGAAGCGTCCACACACGTCCCAACCTGCCTTTTCCAAAATGTCAGTGCAGCCAGCACAGTAGGGAAATCTTCAGGGAACATTAGTAATTCTTTACATAACTTTCTGGAGAGCAGCTTAATAATGTTTACAACCTAAACAGATCACAGGTGACACGTCTGCCATTCTAATGCCCACAAGCAAATGACCAGCTCCCCCTACTACTGGGGACTTGGTGGTTCTTTCTTCTTTCCGAGTGGCCCTGGGATGTAGAGAGAGAGGGAAGGACAGAGCTAGAGGGGAGGGACGTTAGCTTAGTAGAGAATGAGGTGTCCAAAAATCTGGCAAAAGGCCTACTTTTTTAAGCCTTGAGGTAAGAAAGCCAACTGCTTTTCCTGAAACTTGCTCTAAATTTCACATCCCTTTTTGCAAAAGTCTGCTAGATGGAGAGGTGTGAGAGCTCCCAAACAAGAGTAACAAAGTAAGTCTACAGTAGATATCATTTATTTATACACGTATGAGCGCTGAAAGAAGTTAAAATCATTCCGTGTTTATGAAGCTGTTGTGTTGTCCCTGGAAAGTGTGTGCATACCAGCAAAATACCCACCAAATGCCATTTAAAATTCTTTTAAGGCTATATTTAAACCTGGAAGATACAAGTGAGTTTCCAGCTTGATCACATCAGGACGTGGGCTTTAAAAGATAAAATATTATTATTTCCATAAAAGACTATGAAAGAAATAGTGAATATTAAAATTAATGGTACTATGAGGTCCTTTCAGACAGCAGCCTACCAGGAGAAAAAAGGGGGGAGTGCATATTATGCTATGTTTGGGGAAGGAAAGGAAAAGGGTAAAAAACAGATTATCATTTTCAGATTACAATTTCATTTCACTTCAATGAAATTTTAAGTGTAGTTTTTGTAATTCCAATAATATAACAATAGGGACTAAAGATCTTTGGGTTTGACATCACATGAGAGGACTTACTAAAGGTTAAACTTGTTCAGTGTATTATTCTTAATACACATTTTACAATATTCATTGCAGAAGTCTCTTTGGGAAAATTAGCCAAAGAGCAATTTCTGTATTTAAGAACCGCAAGCCCCATCTATGTTGAATTAACCTATTGATAACCTATTGTGTAATGCTAGATACAAGAAAGAAAATTTCATTGAAACAGAATTGGTATGCCTTTTTTATTTTTCTATACTCCACCTGGTAATCTTGGAAAACTCTGCCATGGCTTTAAATTTATTGTTAAGACATAAACTAACTTTTATGTTTTTGTTTTTGTTAATAAATAACTTTCCTGTAAGGAACAATCAATGGCAGTCAGAAATTAGACAATTATTAACAAATTATACCTTTTTTCTATAAAAACTGTGTATATAAAAAAAACTATTAAAAAATTACTGTTTTTCTATAAAAACACAAACATGAATATGAAGACATCTAAAATTTGGAAATAGCCAAGTTATATCTTCCATGTATCAATATTTAAAAACATAGCTAGTGGAAAATCTTTTCAGACTCAAGAAACAATTCCTTGTCTATTCAGTTAAAATCCTAAATCCTCCAGTAAATGTATAGTTTCATATTTTGAACAATATTAATATTTTGTTGTCACATGAAACATGTATATAGTTATTCATATTATTGTGGAGATTTGCATGTACAGAAGCAGTCAGATGGGAAACAAAACACCATTCTTATTTGTACAGCAATGAAGAAAACAGAATAAATCTGGAATTAAATCTGGCCTTTAAAACAATTTAAAGTTAAAGCATGTCTTCATCTGTTGTATATATTTGCAAACTCTATAACGTCTAATTTTCATGCAACTTGGGCTTTTCACATAAATTAATATTTAAATGTTACTGTCTTACCATTTAAAAGGCACTGTTACTAAAAGGTTGGCCTTAAATTCATTTTCCCCCATGGATAAGTATTTCTTAAGACCTATGGAAAAAAACTTCCTGCCTCTTCATTAAAGCCAAATAAGAAATAAAGAAGAAATTAACAAAACAATCCAAAAGGGAAAGTATAGAAACTATCACAGTGAAACACTTGGCTTTAACTGAAAAGATAAGTGAGTTACTACTGCCTAGAGAAATCCATGCCACTTCTTAAACAAAACCCAAACTTCTACTAAGACTTCTAAGTTAGTGTGGACATTCCAACAGACATAACGTACTTGATAAAGCTTCTGGCTTTTTATCTTCAGACCAATTTGCTCTATTAATTCAAGAGTCTCAGGAATATGAGAAACAATGGCAATAATTCAAAATTTTTCATTATCTGTTCTTGGATGTGTCTTCATTTGTCATAGCGGTTGGACTGTAATAAAAGAGCTGCTTCTGTCTTTTCAGAGAAATTTGGGTTTATTCTTTCTTGGTACAAGTTTCAGTCCTGGACTACCCCAGCCCAGGGGAAGGGTCTGGGCTCCTTCTTCCCAGGGTATCCTCAGGTTGATGTAAACATTGCACCCTACACCAGCACTGCCTTCTCCTGTAATCTTTCCACCATTGGGAACTCTCTATTCATCTAAATAGAAGCATACTATTAGTGCAAGGATGAAGGGAGAGACAGACTTTTCCAAATTGAAACTTATCACAAGCGCATAAAACTCCAAGGGCCAGGATTATTTTTAAAGCATCATTTCTAACAGAACTGCTTCCTGTAGCAGGAACAAATCGCTGTTAGTAAGTCAACAACAGGATTCCCTATAAATATTTATTTCACTAATGGTGTGACTAGATAGGGCCTTCTCCTTCCCGTATCCTCCTTTATAGGTGTTTATCCATCTGAAAGACAGGGGACACACCAATTAAGTTAAAAAAAAAAGGCCACAATTTTATCAGTCTTGCTAAGGCTCTCTTAACATAATAATGAACCGGAGTTTTAACGTAAGCTGGTAAATATCAGCAAGAGAAAGAGCCATTTGTCTTGCAGATGTTTCGCTTATAGGGACTGGAGCAGTCGCCCCCTTGCCCACCTAGGTCAAGGGAAGCACCAGAATGCATTTACTGAACTGAGCTTGAGCTTTGGGGTGAGCGATGAAAGGGGTTCTCATACAGGCAGCTCCCCAGTGCCCACGGCAGCAGCACTGAGTGGACAGGTGACTTGCTAGACTTTTGCATTGGCTGTTTTCTCTTCCTGAGCCCTCATCTCCCCGATACCCACATGGAAAACTCTCACCTCCTCACGTCTTTGCCAAATTTTGCCATTTTATGAGGCCTACCCCACCCATGCCATATAAAATTGCAAGCTACCCTCTCTCATTCATTCTAGGTCCCTATTTCTTTCTTCTGTCTACTTAGCACTGTTAAAAAGAAAGATAAAGGCCCAACATTCTGTCATTTCTGCCAGGCCAAGTCACTAAACAGGGGACTAATACTTAAACCCAATTACACTTTCAACTTCCTCCAGAAATGTCATCAGTCAGAAATTTTCTGGTCAGCATATTCATAAGATAATCTGTCACATGAACCTTCTACATCTCCCCTAAAAGAAGATGGAGTAATGTGCATTTTAAGATCCCTGCTCTTCCCCCAAGAGAAAGTATCCTTGCCTGAGATGAACCCCCTTTTGCTAATAAATTCCTCCTCACCCTCCTGTCTATAGAAACCTTCCACTATGTACAATTCATTAGAGCATCTCTCTACTTGATAGAAGGCATGCTGCCCAATTCATAAATCGCTTAATAAAGCCAATTAGATTTTCAAATATATGTGGATGAATTGTTTTTTAATACCACTGGTGAACTATACAGTATACTACTCCAAATCATTTACTTTTTTACCACTCATGGCCTGTCTCCCCATCCCCAAAAGGAGAACAGAAGGGCTGGATCTGTTTTGCTCACTCGTTCTCTGAAGCACCCAGAACAGAGCCTATGTTCTTTCTGTCCATAGACTCTACACCCCAGGCCACTCCAAATAGTACCCATTTTAGTGAAAGGGTTGCATTTAAGCTATCGTCACCACAAAAAAAAGTCAACACGACAGCAGTGTGGATGGCTCAGATACTATCTCTCATTACTTTAGCTCAAAATTTTCCATGTCTATTATGTTTGTCACCAATCACCACATTACCACCAATAACTGAGGTTTCCTTTTTCAATTTGGAGCAGTCATTGCTAATAAGTAATCACTAATTATCTATGTTCAGTGAAGAAACAAACTTCTTAGAAAGTAAAGAGTCTTTGGAAAGAAAAGCTCATCTCTCATGAATTACTACCACTACATCATCAGTTCAATAGTGAGGAAGAAGAGGGGAAGGAAAAGACAGAGGAAGAGACCAGTTTATATACCATTGCTACAAACTGTCAAATCTCAAATTTTTTAAATTCTAAAGAAAAAAATAAGAGAGAAAAAAAAAGAAAACACATTGTGAGATAGGGTGGAATCTGAGACCCAAATCAGCATCAGAATGATTGTTTTAGGCCTCAACAATTCAAGTAACTTTTTCACTTTTGAATGGAAAGACCAGACAAAATTTTTAAATTAGGCCTTTACAGGCTACAAGACTTAATTATAGGAATTCTTCTATCATTAAATTTCTCCCCCAAATGTTCAGCTCTTGAGATCGTGTTTCTGCATTTACTTTTCTTTTTTTCTTTTTTTGTATCATTAATCTACAATTACAGAAAGAACATTATGTTTACTAGGTTCCCTTCACCAAGTCCCCCCCACATACCCCTTCACAGCCACTGTCCATCTGGGTAGTAAGATGCTGTAAAATCACTACTTGTCTTCTCTGTGTTGCACAGCCCTCCCCGTGTCCCCCCCCTACATTATACATGCTAATCATAAGGCCCCCTTTCTTTTTTCCCACCCTTATCCCTCCCTTCCCACCCATCCTCCCCAGTCCCTTTCCCTTTGGTAACTGTTAGTCCATTCTTGGGTTCTGTGATTCTGCTGCTGTTTTGTTCTTTCAGTTTTCCTTTGTTCTTATACTTCACATATGAGTGAAATCATTTGGTACTTGTCTTTCTCTGCCTGGCTTATTTCACTGAGCATAATACCCTCCAGCTCCATCCATGTTGTTGCAAATGGTAGGATCTGTTTTTTCTTATGGCTGAATAATATTCCATTGTGTATATGTACCACTTCTTCTTTATCCATTCATCTACTGATGGACATTTAGGTTGCTTCCATATCTTGGCTATTGTAAATAGTGCAGCAATAAACATAGGGGTGCATCTGTCTTTTTCAAACTGGAGTGCTGCATTCTTAGGGTAAATTCCTAGAAGTGGAATTCCTGGGTCAAATGGTATTTCTATTTTGAGCATTCTGAGGAACCTCCATACTGCTTTCCACAATGGTTGAACTAGTTTAATTCCCACCAGCAGTGTAGGAGGGTTCTCCTTTCTCCACAACCTCGCCAACATTTGTCGTTGTTTGTCTTTTGGATGGTAGCCATCCTTACTGGTGTGAGGTGGTATCTCATTGTGGTTTTAATTTGCATTTCTCTGATGATTAGAGATGTGGAGCATCTTTTCATGTGCCTGTTGGCCATCTGGATTTCTTCTTTAGAGAACTGTCTATTCAGCTCCTCTGCCCATTTTTTAATCGGATTATTTGCTTTTTGTTTGTTGAGGTGTGTGAGCCCTTTATATATTTTGGATGTCAATCCTTTATCAGATCTGTCATTTATGAATATATTCTCCCATACTGTAGGATACCTTTTTGTTCTATTGATGGTGTCCTTTGCTGTACAGAAGCTTTTTAGCTTGATATAGTCCCACTTCTTCATTTTTGCCTTTGTTTCCCTTGCCCAGGGAGATATGTTCATGAAGAAGTCACTCAAGTTTATGTCCATGAGATTTTAGCCTGTTTTTTTCTAAGAGTTTTACGGTTTCATGACTTACATTCAGGTCTTTGATCCATTTGGAGTTTACTTTTGTATATGGGGTTAGACAGTGATCCAGTTTCATGCTCTTACATGTAGCTGTCCAGTTTTGCCAGCACCATCTTGAAGAGACTGTCCTTTCCCCATTGTATGTCCACGGCTCCTTTATCAAATATTAATTGGCCATATATGTTTGGGTTAATGTCTGGAGTCTCTATTCTGTTCCACTGTGTCTGTGGCTCTGTTCTTGTGCCAGTACCAAATTGTCTTAATTACTGTGGCTTTGTAGTAGAGCTTGAAGTTGGGGTGCGAGATCCCCCCCACTTTATTTTTCCTTCTCAGGATTGCTTTGGCTATTCGAGGTCTTTGACGGTTCCATATGAATTTTTGAACTATTTGTTCCAGTTCACTGAAGAATGCTGTTGGTAATTTGATAGGGATTGCATCGAATCTGTATATTGTTTTGGGCAGGATGGCCATTTTGACGATATTAATTCTTCCCAGCCAGGAGCATGGGATGAGTTTCCATTGTTAGTGACCTTTTTAATTTCACTTAAGAGTGTCTTGTAGTTGTCAGGGTATAGGTCTTTCACTTCCTTGGTTAGGTTTATTCCTAGGTATTTTATTCTTTTGATGCTATTGTGAATGGAATTCTTTTCCTGATTTCTCTTCCTATTAGTTCATTGTTAGTGTATAGGAAAGCTACAGATTTCTGTGTGTTAATTTTGTATCCTGCAACTTTGCTGAATTCCGATATTAGTTCTAGTAGTTTTGCAGTGGAGTCTTTAGGGTTTTTTTCATGTATTCACTTCAGGGTACAGTATCATGTCATCTGCAAATAGTGACAGTTTGACTTCTTTACCAATCTGTATTCCGTGTATTTCTTTGTTTTGTCTGATTGCCGTGGCTAGGACCTCCAGTACCATGTTGAATAACAGTGGAGAGAGTGGGCATCCCTGTCTTGTTCCTGATCTCAGAGGAAAAGCTTTCAGCCTCTCGCTGTTCAGTATGATATTAGCTGTGGGTTTATCATATGTGGCCTTTATTATGTTGAGGTACTTGCCCTCTATGCCCATTTTGTTGAGAGTTTTTATCATGAATTGATGAATTTTGTCGAATGCTTTTTCAGCATCTATGGAGATGATCATGTGGTTTTTGTCCTTCTTTTTGTTGATGTGGTGGATGATGTTGATGGATTTTCTAATGCTGTACCATCCTTGCATCCCTGGGATGAATCCCACTTGGTCATGGTGTGTGATCCTCTTGATGTATTTTTGAATTCAGTTTGCTAATATTTTGTTGAGTATTTTTGCATCTATGTTCATCGGGGATATTGGTCCTTAGGTTTCTTTTTTGTGGAGTCTTTGCCTGGTTTTGGTATTAGGGTGATGTTAGCTTCATAGAATGAGTTTGGGAGTATTCCCTTCTCTTCTATTTTTTGGAAAACTTTAAGGAGAATGGGTATTATGTCTTCTCTGTATGTCTGATAAAATTCTGAGGTAAATCCATCTGGCCCAGGGGTTTTGTTCTTTGGTAGTTTTTTGATTACCGCTTCAATTTTGTTGCTGGTAATTGGTCTGTTTAGATTTTCTGTTTCTTTCTGGGTCAGTCTTGGAAGGTTGTATTTTTCTAGGAAGTTGTCCATTTCTCCTAGGTTTTCCAGCTTGTTAGCATATAGGTTTTCATAGTATTCTCTAATAATTCTTTGTATTTCTGTGGGGTCCATCATGATTTTTCCTTTCTCGTTTCTGATTCTGTTGATTTGTGCTGACTCTCTTTTCCTCTTAATAAGTCTGGCTAGAGGCTTATCTATTTTGTTTATTCTCTCGAAGAACCAGCTCTTGGTTTCATTGATTTTTGCTATTGTTTTATTCTTCTCAATTTTATTTATTTCTTCTCTGATCTTTATTATGTCCCTCCTTCTGCTGACCTTAGGCCTCATTTGTTCTTCTTTTTCCAATTTTGATAATTGTGACATTAGGCTATTCATTTGGGATTGTTCTTCCTTCTTTAAATATGCCTGGATTGCTATATACTTTCCTCTTAAGACTGCTTTCGCTGCACCCCACAGTAGTTGGGGCTTTGTGTTGTGGTTGTCATTTGTTTCCATATATTGCTGGATCTCCATTTTAATTTGGTCGTTTAAACACTGATTATTTAGGAGCATGTGTTTGTGAGCCTTTTTGCTTTCTTTGTACAATTTATTCCTAGTTTTATACCTTTGTGGTCTGAAAAGTTGGTTGGTAGGATTTCAATCTTTTGGAATTTTCTGAGGCTCTTTTTGTGGCCTAGTATGTGGTCTATTCTGGAGAATGTTCCATGTGCACTTGAGAAGAATGTGTATCCTGTTGCTTTTGGATGTAGAGTTCTGTAGATATCTATTAGGTCCATCTGTTCTAGCGTGTTGTTCAGTGCCTCTGTGTCCTTACTTATTTTCTGTCTGGTGGATCTGTCCTTTGGAGTGAGTGGTGTGTTGAAGTCTCCTAGAATGAATGCATTGCATTCTATTTCCTCCTTTAGTTCTATTAATATTTGTTTCAGGTATGTTGGTGCTCCTGTATTGGGTGCATATATATTTATAATGGTTATATCCTCTTGATGGACTGAGCCCTTTATCATTATGTAATGTCCTTCTTTATCTCTTGTTACTTTCTTTATTTTGAAGTCTATTTTGTCTAATACTAGCATTGCAACACCTGCTTTTCTCTCTCTGTTGTTTGCATGAAATATCTTTCTCCATCCCTTGACTTTTAATCTGTGCATGTTTTTGGGTTTGAGGTGAATCTCTTGTAAGCAGCATATAGATGGGTCTTGCTTTTTTGTCCATTCTATTACTCTGTGTCTTTTGATTGGTGCATTCAGTCCATTTACATTTAGGGTGATTATTGAAAGATATGTACTTATTGCCATTGCAGGCTTTAGATTCGTGGTTACCAAAGATTCAAGGTTAGCTTGTTTACTACCTTACTGTCTGACTTAACTTGCTTACTGAGCTGTTATAAACAGAGTCTGATGATTATTTCTCTCCCTTCTTATTCCTCCTCCTCCATTCTTCATATGTTGGGTGTTTTGTTCTGTGCTCTTTTTAGGAGTGCTCCTATCTAGAGCAGTCCCTCTAAGATACTCTGTAGAGGTGGTTTGTGGGACGCAAATTCCCTCAACTTTTGCTTGTCTGGGAATTGTTTAATCCCTCCTTTATATTTAAATGATAATTATGCTGGATACAGTATCCTGGTTCAAGGCCCTTCTGTTTCATTGCATTAAATATATCATGCCATTCTCTTCTGGCCTGTAAGGTTTCTGTTGAGAAGTCTGATGATAGCCTGATGGGTTTCCCTTTGCAGGTGACCGTTTTTCTCTCTCTGGCTGCCTTTAATACTCTGTCCTTGTCCTTGATTTTTGCCATTTTAATTATTATGTGTCTTGGTGTTGTCCTCTTTGGATCCCGTCTCTCGGGAGTTCTGTGTGCTTCCGTAGTCTGAGCAACTATTTCCTCCCCCAGTTTGGGGAAGTTCTCAGCAATTATTTCTTCAAGGACACTTTCTATAGCTTTTTCTCTCTCTTCTTCTGATACCCCTATAATGCGGGTATTGTTCCTTTTGGATTGGTCACACAGTTCTCTTAATATTGTTTCATTCCTGGATATCCTTTTATCTCTCTCTGCATCAGCCTCTATGCGTTCCTCTTGTCTGGTTTCTATTCCATCAATTGCCTCTTGCATCTTATCCATTCTGCTAATAAATCCTTCCAGAGTCTGTTTCACTTCTGTAATCTCCTTCTGGACGTCTGTACTCTCCCTCCGGACTTCATCCCTTAGCTCTTGCATATTTCTCTGCAGCTCTGTCAGCATGTTTATGATTTTTGTTTTGAATTCTTTTTCAGGGAGACTGGTTAGGTCTGCCTTTGCAGATCCTTTCTCAGGTGTTGTTTGAAGTATCTTGGACTGGACCAGATTTTTTTGCCTTTTCATGGTGATAGCAGTGGCTGTAGGCAGGTTGTGGGTGTGTCAGCTGGGAGAAAAAAGTCCTTTCCTGCTTGCTGGATGCCTTGCCCTTCTCTGCTGCCTGTGACGGTTACCCGCACTCCTGGAGCAGCCACCGGGTTAATCTCCTAAGATGCTGTGGGCGGGGTGTCCGTCAGAGCAGTGCGGAGCCCTGCGGGGAGTGGCAGGCATGCAGGTGCGCTCCTCCATGCTAGTGGCAACCCTGCCAGGAGCTGTGTAGCAGCAGCAGCCTTTGGGTCTGGCCCGGGTGGCTCTGCATTGGGCTGGGATTCTGGTTGGCTCCTGGGAGCGTGCCTGCTCCCTCTGGCTCTGCTGCAGGTGCACGTGGGGCTCTTCTGCACAGGCTTCTACCAGACTCGTCTGGCTTCACTGCCACCGGTGCACACGAGCCACACCCAGGCTGTTCGGTCACACTGCTGCGAACTAGCACAATCCTCTCCTGCGGTGCACGGATCTGCTCTTGGTCCCTGCCGGCGCTGCTGTCCCCGGCACACACTGCCACTATCCTGCTACTGGGCCGGTGTGTCGGGGTTTGCGCCAGTTGGAGGAATGACTGGCAGGCTGCCCAGTGCCATGAGGGGCTTCAGAGCTGCACTGCCTCCCCAGGGTCTAGGGCGCCCAAGTTTCTCTGGTATTCCCAGCTGCCAGGACAACTTCGTCCAGCTATGAGGTCCCTGTCTCTTTAAAACTTGCAGAAAGCCCTCGCTTTTCATTTGTCTCAAGGGCGCCAGTTGCGGGGACCTGACCACAGGTTTTGCTTTTCCGTTTCTCTAATATCCAGCACCCCATGCACCTTATGTCTGCGTTCCAGGTGCGGATTTCTAGAGCTGGTTGTTTAGCAGTCCTGGGCTTTCACTCCCTCCCCGTTCCGACTCCTTTCTTCCCGCCGGGTTTTGGGGTGGAGGAACGTTTGGGTCCTGCCTGGCTGTGGCTTGTATCTTACCCCCTTCATGTGATGTTGAGTTCTCACAGATATAGATGTATCCTGGCTGTTATACTGCATCCACTGGTGTCTCTTTTAGGAACAGTTGTATTTATTGTATTTTCATAAATATATATGTTTTGGGGAGGAGATTTCCTCTGAACTACTCACGCCGACATCTTCCCATGATCCCCTGCATTTACTTTTCAACATAAGTTCTAGTATTTTGTTTGGCACAGATGCATTTTGTGGGATATATCAGGAATCAAAACTTCAGACTCATTTTGGCAACCATTGCATTCTCAAGTGAGTCTTTGAAATTCATAAAAAAACAGCACTTCAATTTTCTGTCACAGATCAGATGTAAGAGTTCTGAAATCTCACTCCTTTGGACAGAGCCCTGCATAAACCATTGGAAGTGTTCTGGTTTCCATAAATCTGTGTGCTTATAAATATAGCTGGAAGACTATTAATTTCTTCACCAGGCACAGGTGAGGACCAGGAATGAGGATGTTTCTTCCTTAGGGAACCAGAGCAAAGGAGAATGAGCAAGAGCCAATGTGAAATGAACTAAGGTGAAGAAGGGGGAGTCATTTGCTTATTCGACATCTGCTTGATGATAAGTAGAAGGTAGATTTATTCCTATAAGATTGTAGAAATAGGGCTAGAGGGAGGAGTCAGAAAATATCAGCCCTGCTGGTGAAGGCTCAAGAATATCTTGAACAGTAGTCAAAGAATGAAGGAATGAATGAATGAGTCCATGAGAGACGCAACATGCAAATACAGAAAATCAAATAACAAAATAAGGAACTCTTTGAGTAAATATCAAATATTAAGCACCTTAAAATTCAGATATTTTTAAAGTCTTCCCTGTAAACTAAAAGGATAGGGAAGGTGACTTACGGGAAATGAGACTCACATGGATACTTATAGGAGTGATACATGTTTATTATAGAGGATCTTACAGTAAAAAAATTATGTAAGCTACAAAAGTAGATTACTTCATCAAATTGTGGTAGTTCATATAAGAGACTACTATACCTCTCTAAAGATAATTTAAAGGGATGTCTAACAGAATGACAAAAATCCTTTCAATACGACATTAAGTGGGAAAAAAATGATTTACAAATGAGTATATGCAATGAAGCCAGTTTTTGTAAATAAAAAATACATAAATGCATGAATGTACACATAGTTGTTAACCATGATATGTCAATTAATTAATCAATTACTAATTCTACTAATGTATTTTACAAGGAATGCATATCACAAATTTTGTAGTAAGAAAAAATATATATACTTAAGTTGGTGGTATGGTGGGCAGAATAATGATTTCCCAAAGATATCCCCATCCTAATCCCTGGAACCTGTGAATATGTTGTGTTCATGGCAAAAGGATATTAAGGTTGTGGATGGGGTTCAGTTGCAGATCAGCTGACCTTAAATTAAAGAGATTATCCTGGATTGTCTGGGTGGGCCCAATCATGTGAGTGCTTAAAAATGGAAAAGACCCACAGAGGAGAGGGCCTGAGAGAAGTGACATGAGGAAGATATGGCCCGCCTTTGCTGGCTTTGAAGATGGAGGAAGGAATCCATCAATCAAAGACCTAAATCCTGGGAACTAGTGGCCTCTAAATGCTGGGAACATTCCTCAGTTTACAGACATCAAAGAAACAGGGACCTCAGTCCTGCAACCACAAGGAACTGAATTCCGCCAACAACCTGAAAGAACAGGAAACAAATTCTCCCCCAAAAGCCTCCAGAAAGGAGTGTGGTCAGCCAACACTTTGATTTTATTCCAGTGAGACCCTAGTTGTACTTCTGATCTACAGAAACTGTGAGAGAATAAATGTGTATTGTTTCAAACCACAAAGTTTGTGGTGATTTGTTATGACAACCTAGACAGCTAACATGCTTGGCAGAAATGCAGAAAAGATGAGGAGACTGAATCTCATCGGGGTGGAAATGCACACAATATGTTTGGGGGAACCTAATAGGAGCACAGGTTAATAGAGGGGAGAGGGAGAGACAAAGTTGGAAAGATCCAGGTCAGCTGTCCTCTGCCTCCATGAGGTGTACCAGGAGAAGCCTGCCTTCAAAGACAGAGAAGGTTTGGAGTGGGTAAGAGAAGAGGACTTCTCCTGGGGGAAATGGAGGAAATTTTTAAAAGGGTTGAAACAGCCCCTCACGGAGACACATAGTCTAGGAAGCAGAAGAAATCACTGAAAAGACAAAACAGCCAGTGGCAATGCCCCAACTGAAGTGATCTGTGCTAGGCTGGGCCACCAGCATGAATAGGCCCCAGGGGCCAATGGATGGGATGAACCTCATCAATCGATGAGACTAGACAAAAAGCTATGATAAAAAAAAAATGCATGATAAAAGCTACATGTAATCATGATCCAAGGAAAAAAAATGATAATCTTGTCCTAAAGCTCCCCCACCCTCAGCTCTCTTATTGTTCCAGGTTAGGATTAGGCAGAGATGGCTCAGACTGCTCAATCCTTCCCTGAGAATGAGAGCCTGTGTTCTTCACATTTGCTCACATACACAGGCAGTATTTGTGTAAACAGCAGCTTACTGGCCTTGCATTTTGCCAGATCTAAAGGAAGTGAATGGCTGTATTGAATTCTATTTTTTTTCCTTGTTTGTTGCTTCGTTACACAGTTTGGATCAAAGCCTACATTTAATATAAATAAAAGCTGATCTGCTAAAATATTATGAAAAGGATCATTAAATCCCAGAAAAACCAGCCATTCCTAAAACCTGAAATTTTCTTTCTTTTTTTTTTTTTTTTTTTGATAGACCGCCAGCAGTACGTTGTTTGGATTAGAATTAAGTGTCTGCCAAATCGAAAACTGTAAAACTCAATCTCAAAAGATTTTTTTATAAATTTAATGTAAGAGTCTAGGCAGCTCTTCTCAAATACTCAGTCCAGTAAAAATAAGTATTTTCTACATAAAAATATGGCAAATGAATAAGCCAGTTACTCTGTACAAAGTTGGGGAGGAGGAAGAAAGAGAGACAGGCCCAATATAATTTTCTGTTCCTGGTGCAAGTCCAGAGATTTGCAGAGTTATAGAATAAGGTGCCTCATGAATTAGGGGCAACAGTTTTTACCAGGCTCTAGTCTAGAGGGTGGCAATGAGCCCAGCACAATGCTCCTCAAAGTCAGAATGAAGCAGGGTGGACCTTCACAGCCCTGCCTGGGAAGGGGTTTAGTAGATAGGAGTCAAGGAGATTATCATTATTGCCACTTTTATTTATGAGAGCTCATCACCTGCCCAACCTTTGCAAAACACTTTCTCAGGTAATAACTGACTCTCTGGAGCCCCACAAGACACAGGGCATGGCATCCCCTGTCTACAGCATAGGAAGCCGGAGTGGCTAAGGCCTTGTCCTTCCCCAGCCCCAGCCACCCAGTGTAAAGTAGGCCCCAGTCATTCTCGATTCCATTGCCTTGTTTCCTTATTTCCTTCATTACCTCTGTCTCTTATCTGGAATTAGTTAGGGTGCCTGTTTGCCTCTGTGTTCCCAGATGTCGGTCAAAAAATACATACTGAGAGGACGAAGGACTTGTCAAGGGTCCTACCACTGTTGCTGCTGGGGCTCGAATTCAAACTCTGCTCTATCCAAATTCAAATGTAACTACACACTTAAAATAAACCATTTAGATAAGACTGAAATGATATGCTGTCTGGGATGTGGTTCAAAATAACGCAGGGGGCAGGGTTGTGTGTAAATGAAATAAAGTTGATCCTGTGTTGATAATTGCTGCAGTTGGATAATGGATACATACAGATTTATTACGGTGGTCTCTCTACTTGCATGTAGACTTGAAATTTTCTGTGATAAATTTCACTTAGAGTTTCAGCACTCATTTTGTATGTCTGTTCTTTCTCCCCCCCGCCCACAATCTTTGCTGTTGCCAGTCTAAATTCCATTCTCGTTTTCATCCTATTACCTAAACAATTTCTGTTTCCCTTATTGCCTTTTCTCCCCATTTTTTTATTTATGGCAGTAGACAAAAATTTTATTTTCCCCTGAACACTTCTACATATAAAGTATTGCCATATTCTCAATTCTGTTCATTAACAAATAAGCAGAAATTTCACTCCAAAGCTGAATATGTGCAAATTAGTAAGTTTATGTGTAACTTTAACACCTATAATGGTTTTAAATAAAATTAAAAATTTACTCATGCAAAAAATTGCAACAAAGAACACATGTGACTCATTGTTATTTAAACTACTAAATATAACATATTGTTATTCACTAAGTGTTCTCCTGAGGTAAATAAGCAAACAGTAACACCTACTCAAGGCAAATTACAGGAAGTAAGACTGGCTTTAAACAAGAAATAAAAGAGAATTTCTTTTTTCTTGTTTTGCTTTAATTCTTCTGATTTCCATAATCTTTCCATCATGGTGCTCAGCTATTTCCACTCTCTGATGTTTCCAAATATTGTTGGATCAGCAATGTGCCCAGCCCCAGCTGAGGTGCTCACTTTCTCACCCTTTCTCCCATCTAAGAATAGCCTTGAGATATACACAAAAGTCCACTAGTGCTATAGGAAATTTTTAACATTTGTTTATGAAAGGGACAGAAGCAGCTGGCGTGACCATCCCCCCACTACACATGCACACACACACACACCTTCCCAAATTAAATGTAGATGTGATGACCGGAGTTTCAGCAACCACATTGCAACCATGAAGATGGAATTCAACAAACACAGAGTGGTAAGAGTAGAAGGAGGTAAGAAACCTATGTATCTAACCACATCACAGAGCACCTGAGTCAACCAGCAACCTGGGCATTTGTTTCTATTCTTTGAGTCGGACCTTTCCATATGTGTAGCCAAACACATCCGATATACTCATTTTTGTGGAAATCTTCAATTTCAGATTAATATTGATAAAATTCACAGAGAAAATGAGGTTTGAGCATGAAGCTAAAGAGGGTGGGCCTGGCAGACATACACGATCACGGTTTTGCCCAGATCACAGCATTCTCTCAGAAGCTTCAGATAAACATCTCAGCCTTGAGGTGGGTGTTTAAGAATATACAAGTCCCCATTAACTCAAAGGACTGTTTCATTCAGTACCCAATTTAGGGCACTAATCCAAACAGTGGATGGCAGGATGGCATGACGTACTATATACTTTGCCATAAATAAAAATCATATGCTGTGAAATAAAATATATGTATAGTCTTTCCACTATTCCCTCTTTGTTTCCTCCTATCCCTTATCAGCTTCATGACCAATGAAATCAATTTCAGGTTTAATGATCTTTGCCTCCCTCCTCATCACCATTCCTTGTGTCGTTCCACCTGATTCCCACCCACTAATGTTCCATTTCCAATTTCTAGGTTCTTTCCTCCAGAAGTAAGTGTTGGACGTTATGCCCATCCTACATCAGTTATTATTGCTTGGCTGAACAGGCACTTGCTGAACACTTACTATGTGCCCTGTGCAGTATGTGGTGCTGGGAACGTACTGGTGAGTACACCCATTTGGTGAATCTAGTAGCTGCAGAACCACAGTTCTCTCTTCCATGCTGTCTCAGCACAATTATTTATGCATTGCCTCTTTGTTTTTTTGTGGTTGAAATTAATGCATGTGAAGAAAGCACAGGTTTTTTAAAAATATTTTAAAGCATGATATTCCAGAGTTGCTCTTGCCAGTGAATAATTTGCTAGTGACCTTTAAATGCTTTAATATGGTGACAAGCCTACCTGGGCAAGAAGAAAAATGCTTCTGTATGTTTTAATATGTAGTAAACAGAGAAAGGCATGTTTGAGCATTTAGGTTTCCTTCAGAGAGTATCTGCAACTTCAAAAAACTGCCAGATCTAAGCAACATACACAGACATGCCTGTACATATATGCATATATGTGTTTTAAGAAATTAGAACTTCAGACTTCAAGCAACTTTAGAGATTAAGTCCAATCCTGTCTTTTGACATGATGGGAAAGTGGATCCCAAGAAGATTCAGTGATTTGGCTGAAACTACAAAGCTAGAGGTGCTTGAGATGCAATATTTCACTCAGAGAGGAGGTTTACTACAGCAGAAGTTAATGAAATTATATAGTAGAACTGGAGTCATCAAATCATGGCCAAAAACCTCATTTTGGCTCTCTGTTGAGTAGAGACAATTACAGAGAGAGGAAATAGAACTCAATCTGCTGTTAAGGGCCGAGGAGGAGGTACACTAGTCAGTTTGAGCCACGAGAGAGTGGGACCGGGCAGAGCTGCTCCCAGTTATTGACCCCATGACAACAGCATTTGAGGAAGTCATTGCATTTTTTCTGATCCCAGAAAGGGCCTTGTAAGGCCTGCTTAGGATGGGGGAGACAGGATTCCACCACAAATGAGGCTGAGTGGTCTGTGAATCTCAGATGTAAATCCAGGTGATCTGTAATGTTAGTGTAAGAAAATATCAGAAGCTTGATGGGAAAACTGTTTTAAGCTGGGACTCAAAAGTGAGTTGAGACTGAAGAGAGAGGTTACCAATGTGTTCGTAGGTGACATTTCTTTGAGTCACTCCCCATGTGGTAGTCGCTGCCTCGGAATGCAGGGGTGATGTCTGGGAGGAAACGTCCATGGAGGTTTTCCAGATGGCATCTGTGGATCTTCAGGGAGTCTGTGGCTGCACCACATCTCAGTGTATATTTTGAGGAGAGAGGGTCCACCATTTCATCATATTCTCAAACAGTCTTTGACTCTGAAAGGCTAAGGATTCTATTAATAAACTTTGTGACTCCAAACTTACTTCATGGATATAAACATCACCAACGCATAAACGAGGCCAGTGCACGTGTCAGCTGCTCCCAGGTTCTCTCTCTCAAGGTGACCGGTAACTTATGACAAGCAAGTAGAAAAGAAATACAAATTCCTCTGATCTTATTACCTTTCCTAAGGGTAGGGCAAAAAGGTGAAAAAACAAGTTGTCAACAGGTACAATTTTGTACTTACTTATAAGAGAGTAAAAGTGTAGACAAAATTTAGTTTAGAAAGTATAGACAAAAATCACTATTTTGTCCAGTCTAGGCAGCTTCCTTACAGTACCATTTCCTGGCCTGGCCACAGTTGCCTAGAGTGATGTGAGAAAGCACGTGAAAACCAGGATTAATGGTTCCTACTTATCTCCTATTAAAATGCCTAGCAGCCTTTGAATATAGGTGCGTGAACATTTTTAATTTATTAATATATTTTTATTAGAATCAGTGTATCTTGACACAAAATTGCTTTAGCACTTTGAAAAACTTCTATAAAACTAATTTATGAAGTAAGTTTTCTAGCTATGCATGGCCTGGACATTTCTCTATAAAGGATTCAACTTTCTTTTTTTTTAACTCAGAGCTTTTGTTTTTTCAATGCATATGAATTCTTTCTCAAACTAGCAATTTTCTCCTACCTCCCTCATTTAAATACTGTGCTTTTTACATGTGGCATGGGACTGCTTAGCATCATGCTCTCAGCAGTTCACAGGAGAAAGTATATTTGACTTTAAATAGGATAAAAATAATATCTGTCATACTTCTGTTTAGCTTGTGGGAAGGTGAACGCACTAATACAACGAGTGGTAAATAAAATTGATTAACTCAACATTTATCACGTAAGGTACCAGGAACCATGAATAATAAGAACAGTGAAAATGGCCAGTGTTTATCAGTGAGCCTCTATGCTAGGCTTTGCAATGTGTACTTTGATTCAGTCCTCACCACAACCCTATGAGGGAGATACTGTTTTTAAGACTCATTTTACAGGTGGGAAAACTGAGGCAGAAAAGGTTAAATCCATTGTTTTGCAGCTAATAACTGATGGAACTGGGATTTGTGTTCAAGCAACTCCATCTAGAGCCTGCTTGTCAAAACACTCGACCTTTATGGTCTTACTCTAACCCGCATAATGGATAGGTATTTAAAACATTATCACTGCATGTCACATTTTAAAACATAATATTACATCGAAAGAAAGCAAATGATGAGATTTAAACCTTTTTTTCTATATATTACACTTCATACTGTACTCAACTCCCTGTTTATTAAATAATGTTTCAGAATAATATCCAGAACCTTGTTAAATAATCATTCACATAAATTCCTGGGCTGAGGTGTCCATATTCTGATACACCCTTTTGTAATAACGAAAAAGCAAGAAATCTAGGTAATGCCCCATCTGCCAAGGCACCATGAGGACAGAGAAGAATTGAGAATATGAAAATCCATGGGGCAGATCTTTAAGGAACACAACCACTGGGAAAGGGGGAGGAGGAGTGTTTTCCTTTCTCATCTCCAGCCACTGTTTTTTCACAGAAGATGTGGACAGTGGTGGCAAGAAAGATGAGCACAGCGGACACAGGCACCTGTCTAGTCTGCGCAGGAAGGCTACGGTGGCATTTATGGGGGCATTTTGATGCAACTCTGCACTTCTGATACCTGGCTGGGTGCCTGGGGAAGTGCCAGGATGCCTCACCAAAGAAAGGTGCTCGCCAGGTTTCTACCCCTGTAAGAGGAGAGTAAACACTCTCTACTTCAAAAGGAAGCTTGTTGTGGTATGTTTTGGCCCATGTTCACTAAACAATGATGTTTAGAGAGTCAAAGCAACATTTTGCATGAATTTTCATTTCTCTTGGATTTTCCAAATGTGTCCTCTGAGCTTCATCCACTTCTTGTGTTCAGCAGCAGAAGGTGAGCAATCAGGCAGAAGAAGGGCCTTTGGTTGACAGACACGTTTCTCTCTGCCACCATCCCAAGAAACCACATTCTAGAGAATCCTCCCTATGCCCTATAGCTTTGCTCTTCTGGGAGTCTTAGCTTACATTCAAATATCCCCTATGGCATAATTAACCCTAGAATAGCCAGGAAAATTATTTATCCAAGAATCTGAACACTAGAGGGAATTACAAAATTGTTTGCAAAGGACTTTTGTTAACCATGACTCAACTTATTAATCATGACATCAAAATAATTTTTAAAACATTTGCTATAAATGGGAGGCCACATGTAAAGTTACCTATCTGGCTGCAAATTATGGTCAGTGGTATCATTTAGACTAACCTGGACCAATACAGACACCATAGCATGGATGCTAGTGGACTGTCACTGCTGAATCCATCTAGGGTCCCAACTGGTAAAAATCTCATGCATTTCATGGAACAAAGACTATTATTTTTGAGGAGGTTATGTTCAAGAGAAACTGACTAAAGAGACATTTGAAAAAGTATAGCAAGAGTAAAAGGTAACATTGATGGACATTTTCTCAGAAATTACTGTGTCATTTTTATGTATCATTTGGGATCCTTTTACAACTCAAACTCTCGGGCAAAAAAAGAAAGCCTGGAGGTGGGGGTGGGTGCATTGGCATACATAACTGCAAAGTCGGGGGGTAGAACAGTTCAGGCAAGACCAGATCTAGGCCCTCACATGATACTGTCAGGAACCAGAGTCTCTCCAGTACCCTCCACTCCTTTATCCTTCTTTGGCTCTATTCTCAGACAGGCTCTCTCTAAGCATGGTTAAGACAGCTTCCAGCTAGCCTGCAACCAGCTTAACAACAGCTATAGCAAAAGGATACGTCTCTCCCAGTAGCTGGATCTCACTGGCCTGCTTGGGCCATGTGATCAGCCCAGAGCCAATCACCATTCGCCACTGTGAGACCAGGTCTGGGTTCCTGAGGGCCCAAGCAACAGGGTCAGCCTCACTTTCACCTATGTATTTGTTTGCTAAGGCTGTCATAACAAAGTACCACAGGAATTTATTTCTCACAGTTTTGGAAGCTAAGAAGTCCAAGGTCAAGGCATCAGCAGGGTTGGTTTCTTTTGAGGCCTCTCTCCTTGGCTTGTAGATGGCCATCTCCTTCCAGTGTCTATGCGGTCTTCCCTCAGTGTGCACCTGTGTCCTAATTCCCTCTTCTTATAGGGACACCAGTCATATAGGGCCCACTCAGATGACCTCATTTTATCTTAATCACCTCTTTAAAGGTCCTATCTCCAAAGGCAGTCACATGCTGAGATACTAAGAAATAGGTTCAACATATGCATTTAGGTTGGGAGGTGGGGACACACTTCAGCCTTATAATCTTAATTTTCTAAGAAAATTAGGAGACTGTTAACAGATGTAGGGAAAATTAATGCTGAGCAAGCCAAACAACCAGTCCTGCTAAACTCCAGTTTCTGCAGCGTCCCAGCAAATCCTGCCATGACTTTGCTCCAACCCTACCTGAGACAGCAGTATTTTGTCCTACAGGGATGCCTCCACTTAAAAGATTAGCACTCTCAGTCAACAGTACTAGCAAGGAATTGTAATGCTTTCCAATCATGTTCCTTAAGTGTGTTCCATTAAACATTAGTTTACTTGGGATTTAAATAGATGTTGTGGGCGGGGGGAGATTATATGGTAAAAGAAAGATGTTTGTTTTGCTTTGTTTTTCCAGAAATGCTCAACTCAAATTAAACAAGTTTCTAGACCACTAAACTTTCTAGAGCCTTTTATTATGTTAGTAATTCCTGTGAATCCCCAGGAATAAATGTGTAGTCTATATATATAGACCATTCCTCCAGACACACATTAGAAAATGCCTCCTTACAAAATTGCCATCCACATAATGACTTAAAACTGAGCTTTGATTTGGGGGTGGAGGCCCAACAGGGATGTGTGTGGACATCAGGATGCTGAAAACTAGCTTTGGCCATTCTGGAGAGATTTGATCTCATCTGGCATAATAACCAGCTCAACCTTAGCTAGCAAGCAGCAGAAAGTTCAGAGCTGACAGAAGGGCAGCAGTGAAGACTGAGCAAACGTCATCGGGATAGGAGGGGAAAGGAGACAGCTGCGGTCCAAACCACCAAATTCAGAGGCACAGCAGAATCTGGGGTGGGGTGGTCCATAAGGGGCCTTCCTATCTGCTCATGGTGGGAGGTTGAGTATGATTTCCTCAAAGTCAGTTGAGTGCCTGAATCATGAACCTGGGAGATCTGCCTTAGCTGATGGGATGGGTATTAGAACCTGGGACCAGGCCAGGGAGAAACAACCTACTTGCTTAGCCAAGGGATGCAGAGCCCAGTTCCAACTCCAAACCTGAGTGAGAGCAGGGGACCGGGCTCTGGGCAGGATGCAGGAGGGCCACCTGGCCGTGCTCAGCAGGAGTCTAATTGGGAGTGAGTGACAAGGACCTGACATTCCTATAGTTTTCGAGATCCCATATCCATGTCCATATTCATCAGGTGGGGGCAGCAGATTTTAGGCAAATTTCCTAGCAGGGAAAGGACTGCCATCATGCTACCAGGCTAACTGCTCCCCTTCACTGTCTCAGCTTTAACTGTGGCCAAGAAGCACTTGCCCTTTGCACCCCAACCAAAAGACCTCTTGTTATCCCACACTGCACTGTTGTAGGCCTCTAGCTTTTCCTCTTGTGCCCTTATCAAGTTTTACTTGAGTACCTCCAGCAAATCATTTAAGACCCAACTGCAGCAAGACCTGATAAGCAAAGACATGTCTGCTGACCCCTGGCCCCCTACCAGGCTGGGTGAGGTGTGTTTTCTTCATATTTCCATGGAACTTTGGTATAACACTCCAGTGCTAGACTATGCTGTACCTAGAAGTATGTGCATGTCTGTCTCCCACTGGGATGGGATAGGAGCATAACAGATGTTTGTAGAACTCAACTGACCTATGGCAGCAAGGGACACACAGTGTTAAGTGACTACCATAGAGTTGGAACTGAGCTTAGCATATTGCACTTACTTTCTACTTGTAAATGTTGAAAGGATACCATTTCACATATAATTCTCCTGCCATTTGACCTCTGAAATAAAATTGAGCACACAGTGTCAGGGAGCTAAGGCAGCCTTCTGACACACGGTAATTACCCGTAAAAGCCTACCTCCCAACAAATCCCCTAAAAAAACACCACAGCTCAGATTCTGGTGGTGTTCATAAATCACAAGCTCTGCCTCCTCAGAAGTTTAGGAAGTTAGCAAGGACATTTGACAGAATTACTGCTTTTATTAATGCTGGGGGCTTGGATTATTTATGTAAGATTACTAAGATCTGAAAACATGCACTCCAATCAAGGCTTCACCTAAATCACAGGGAATGGCAAAAGGTCCCCTCTAGGTAGCAACTTCTTGCCACTTTCTGCTGTTAGGAAGAAGCTCTCCAAGGGATAGAAGGAGTTGGTTAAACTCCAGGAAGAAAGACCATTAAAAATATCTTTCCCCTCCCAAGCACTATAAATGTTAAACACATGTTTTGCAGTTCAATTGTTTTAAAGTATTTTCCAACATGACCTTTATAAATGTTTGATTGTCCTTCCCACTCCAAACCGTGAATGACCGCTGGGTGGAGGCCCCTGGGGAGATCTAATGAGACAGCGCTCCTGGAGCGTGAACTATGCCCCGAGAGTAAGACAGACCCTGTAAGGAAGCATGTTACCTCTTCCAGGTCACAAGGCTTCCAATTAGACACTAATTACTACAACACGAAATTATTCAACAAAACCGGAAAAGAGAATAAAGCTTCCCAAAGTTGGAGAGGCACACAGAACCTCAGAGTGGGAAACAGTCTGGTTTACAAACGCAGGAAATGAGGCGGGGAGCAGAAGAAAGTAGATCGTGACCCACACACTCTCATCAGTTGAGTTGCTCCTGAGTGTCCCTCGAGACACCTCAAGGGAGGTTAATTTTCTTTTTGCTTCTGCTCTCTGTGCCCCCCGCCGTGCTCTCTTCTCTCTCACACTCAGGTAGGATATGCTGCAGGGTGCACTTGCCTTCTCTCTCCCGTGCCACCCTCGTCCCCAGAGAACCAAACTACCACCACGCCAAGAGCCCCGAGCATGCTTTCCCTCTTTGCACAGGCTTTCTCCTGGCTGCAGTGCTCTTCCTCCCCCAGGAAGCCCGGTGGACTGGTGCTCAGCCTGAGGCCCAGCTGTGCATGTGCCTGGCTCTCCCTGGCAGAGCTAGCCGGTCCCTCGCTCACGCTGTCAGAGTCATTATCCACACACACTGTAGCAGAGCACCCAGCATGGATTTCTGACTATGTGTTTACTTAGCCGTCTCCCTGCCTAAACAGTGGCCCTTACGTAATGTATCCTCAGCTACTTGCTAATCTCCGCTCCCTCAGTTTCTACTTCAACTCCACTCTGATAAAACCCAAATCCATATTTCCCAGGCCACTCTTATTTCATATTCCACCTCTCTGTTGCATTTTCCACCAGCATCTCAAACCCAGCATTTCCAAAACAGAAGCCATAGGTTCCCTTGCCCATCCATCCACCACCCCAAAATCTACTCTTGGTCCTCACCTGCCCATCTCTGTTCATGCCATTATCGTCCGGCCTGCGACCCAGATTAAAAACCCAAGCTTCTCACTGGCAAGTCCTCCTGACCTTCCTCTGAATAACTGTTAAGCCCTCTTCACTGCCCCTTTACCCTATCTCTAGCAGCAGTCACTCCCTCCCTTTATTGGAACCACAGCCCGGCTCCAAGCCCTCATACCTCCTGTCTGATCATGTCCAGAACCTTCCACTCTTCCCTCAGTGCCTGCTCCAGGAATTATCCCCAAAGGCAGCTGGGTCATAGCATTCTCTTGCTCACACACTTTCAAAGACTCTTCTTGGTCCCCAGTCCAGACTCTAGCATTTCATTCAAGATCCCCCACAATTCATCTTCAGCTGCATTTCTGCTCTTACCTCCAACTGTCTCAGTTACTTGCTCTAACTCCAACCACAACTTATCACTGAATTTTTCTAGTACATTTCTTTCTGCCAAAATCCAGAAACAGTAAAAATTAAAACCAGGTCAGTAAAATATAACACAATACACTGGTATATAGTCAACGTTTGTTGTGCACATAAGAACAGTTCACAAACTGGGAGTTTTCAAATTCAAAACTGGCATGAAGCTGAGAAGAATGACTTGTCAGATGGCTTATAAAATGAGTAAGTTGTATAACATCTACAGTGACTGGTTATTACAATGGGAGTTCCCAGACGGCAGGGGATTGGTTAAAAGTATTTATCACATAGCATGCTATGACTTAAGTTTCCATTATTATTTACAAGAAATGACCTAAATTGAGTCTCACTTATGTTAATGAAATAAGCTACATTTAGTTTTGCTTACATGTCTTGAATGGAATTTATTTTTCAGGGAATTTTCAAGTTTGGTCCTCATTTTATATTTTACTTTAACACTTATTAACTATCAACTAAAATTCAGCTCAGTATATCACATCTTCCAGGATGTAACAGTCACATCTTCCAGGAAGAAATTGACCCAAATCCTACAAAGTGCCTTGTTTATATCTGTATTTTAATATAATCCAATTTTCTCTTTTATTTGGGAGAAGAAGAGGAGACAACACGATCAGGACAGAAATTCCTCTTCCCCCATAATATTCCCCATAGAATTCAGCACAGAGTAGGCACTTAATACATGCACACTGAATTGAAATTGATTATATAAGAAACAGAAGTCCACAAACCCACCAAATTCATAGATTTCTAAGCCTCAGAACTTTTCACATCTATCATTTCTGAAATCAGAATGCATCTTGCATTCAATATCTCTATAAATAATTAGCAGTCTTTTTCTCTTCCTTAGTAATACATAAAATAGCAATAACTTTACAATGAATAATATCTTCAAGGAAATAGGGTATTATACAGCAGTCTGGTGTTAGACTCAGTTTGTGAAAAAGCCCCTCAAAAGATGCAACTACCAACTGTTGTGTGGAAAACACAGTCTGCTACTACAAGACAAAACGAATTGACCTATTAGCTATTAATCTAGCCAAAGGAAATCTCAACTTGCCTCCCAAGTAGCTCTTAGTCTACTACACAGTGTTCTTCATGATCTGTCATCAAATTTCAACAGATGCAAAATGCTGGAGGGGCAAAACAGGATCCAACTCTTCTGATGTGATTGGCAGAGCACTTTACATATAGTTGATATTCAATTCATATTTATTTCTTATTTCATCTTTAATGTAAATATGCTAAAATAATTAGACAACTAAAGACTACAGAGCTGGTCCAAAGCATAATCAGAATTAAGCTTGAGGCACCAAGCATAAAAATCATAAAACTTTCCAATCCAAACCCTACCCTCATCATCCAGATAGCCAATGTGTTAGTAATGACCTTAACCACTTCATAATCAGCACTGTGTTCACTTACATGTATTGAGTATTTGCCCTGGCCAGACACTGTACTAAGCACATTACCTGAAATATTTAATTCGATCTTCACAGTGTTGTGAGAACCTGACTCCACTTTTGGTACGGCTGACAGCTTTTCAGCCTCACTCCTCTCTCGTCCCCATCTGCCCCACATTTGAGCAAGTTGATGAAAAGCCTGGATGTTTTCTTTTGGGCACCTGTGGGATATTCAAGCCACATAAGCCCCCAACCACATGCAGGAATCCTTACCTCAACCCCTGCCCCCTAACCACAATAAAAACCACAAGCTAGTCTCCTTGACCTGCTCACTCAAACCATTTTCAAACCTGCTTGGGAAGCCTGCTCTGCTGTCTCCAAAACCTATGTAAAGTAGCAAACCTTTTCTTACCCTCCTTCTGTGAGTATCACATCCATATTTTGGGTGGATAGCCATCCTGACTTTGAAAGGTGGTCAAAACAAATATGTATGCCATTACTGTTACCCCCACCCTTTTAACTTACCACAGAACTGAGAATCACAGCTTTATCCAAGGTAACACGGTAGTAATTGGCAGAGTTAACTTCAGAGCCTGTGCTCTGTACCACACATTTCAGATTCTTCTCCCTGGATTATTATTATTACGAGCCTTCTACCTGGCATTCTTGCCTCTAATTTCCCCTCCAAGCAATCCTTCCTCCAAACAGAAAATAGTAGCAATATCTGAGTAGGTCATTTTCCTTTTTCCCATAGATCCTCTTTACTATAGAAAAGGTTACACTGGCCCAGTCAACTTTACTAAACTGAATTCAAATAACACCTCCCTGTGAAGATCTCCACAGATTGTTAAGGAGTCTCTTCTCTGCCATATATTTTCACAGGATCATCCCATACACTATGTTATAATTATCTGTTGTCATATAATTATTTTTTCATCTGTCCATCTCTCCAACTAACTCTATGCTTCTAGCACAGTGCCTTACAGAGAAAAATGTCCAATGAATGAAAGAAGGCATCATAATGGTGTAACAGTACCCTAATGAAAATAGATCCAGGTTTGTTCCAAAAACCTCATTAGCAATACTCACCCAAGAACATTATTTGGCAGTATGCCTACTTTACTCATAAACTAATATATTATACATTTATTTTAATTGTTAATGTTTTTTTTCTTCCCAGAGTTGGATTCTCATATTTACACTTGAATTTTGAAATTATAATGCCTTCCAACTAGTCTCCTTGCCCCCAATTCCTCCTCCTTCCAACACAAGTAATGAATTTTCATGTAAAGGAAATCACTGTCTCTAATCACTTATACAGCATCTATTTGGAGATTGAGTGATTTTATCCTTCATGCCCTTACTTGAGTCAGTAGCTTCATCCTCTCCATCAAACTACCAAATGAGTTGGCTTCTTATATGAGTGGCACCACAAAAAACAGACAATGATGACTTAACCATTATCAATCTGGTAACTTAACAGGTTCTCCAGAAAGTAAAAATATATCCCTTTCTCTCTATCAAAATAACAACAGGATTCTTCAATGAACTAGAACAAATAATTCTAAAATTCATATGGAACCACAAAAGACCCAGAATAGCCAAAAAAAATCCTGAGAAAGAAGTATAAAGTTGGTGTGGTTACACTCCCTGACTTTAAGCTCTACTACAAAGCTATAGTAATCAGAACAACTTGGTACTGGCACAAGAACAGACCCATAGATCAGTGGAACAGAATAGAGAGCCCAGATATAAACCCATGCATATATGGTCAACTAATGTATGATAAAGGAGCCATGGATATATAATGCAGAAAATACAGCTTCCTCAACAACTGGTGTTGGCAAAATTGGACAGCTACATGCAAGAGAATGCAACTGGATTATTGTTTAACTTCATACACAAAAGTAAACTCAAAATAGATCAAAGATCTGAATGTAAGTCATGAAACCATAAAACTCTTAGAAGAAACATAGGCAAAAATCTCTTGAATATAAACATGAGCAACTTTTTCATGAATGCATCTTCTCAGGCAAGGGAAACAAAATAAAAAATGAGCAAGTGGGACTACTTCAAACTGAAAACTTCTGTATAGCAAAGTACACCATCAGCAGAACTAAAAGGCATCCTACAGTTTGGGAGAATATATTTGTAAAGGATTTACCCAATAAGGGGTTAACATCCAAAATATATAAATAACTCATATGAATCAACACCCAAAAATCAAATAACTTGATTAAAAAATGGGCAGAGAACCTGAACAGACACTTCTCCAGAGAAGAAATATGGATGGCCAACAGGCAAATGAAAAGATGATCTACATTACTAATCATCAGGGAAATGCAAATTAAAACCACAATGAGATATCACCCCACACCAGTTAAGATGGCCATTATCCAAAAGACAAGAAACAATAAATGCTGGAGAAGATGGGGAGAAAGGGGAACCCTCCTACACTGTTGGTAAGAATGTAAATTGGTTCAACCATTGCGGAAAGCAATATGGAGGTTCCTCAAAAATAGAAATATCATTTGAACCAGTAGTAAGTCCACTCCTAGGAATTTACCCCAAGAAAACAAGATCACTGATTTGAAAAGACATAACCATAAGCACCCCTTTGCTTATTGCTGCACTATTTACAATAGCCAAGACATGGAAGTAACCTAAGTGTTCACCAATAAATCAATGGATAAAGAAGATTGGTACATATACACAATGGAATATTATTCATCCCTAAAAAGAAAAGAAATCCTGCCATTTACAACATGGATAGATCTACAGGGTATTATGCTCAGTGAAATAATCCATGCAGAGAAAGACAAATACCAAATGATTTCACTCATTTGTGGAGTACATAAACAAAGCAAAACAGGAGGAACAAAATAGCATTAGACTCATAGACATTGAGAAGGGACTAGTGGTTACCAAAGGGGAGGGTGGGTGGGGAGAGAGAAGGGGATTAAAGGGCACTACAATTCACAAACACAATATAGGGTAGGTCACCGGGGTGGCAGCACAGCATGGAGAATACAATTAATGACTTCATAGCATTTTACTATGTTGATAGACAGTGACCACAATCGAGGGGGTGAGGTCTTGATAATGTGGAAGAATGTTGAACCACTGTGTTGTGTATGTGAAACCATTGTAAGATTGTATATCAGTGATACTTAAATAAATAAACAAAAATATGTCCCTTCCTTTGAATATCATGGCCAACATCCCACATAGGCTTTCAGTTCCGTTACCCCATGGAGCACTGGATAGAAAAGGAACTGAGTGGTTTGGAAAGGGTCCAAACTCTCTTAGAAATGAAAGGACGTAGTTCAGGAATCCCCGATCAGGAGATGTGTACCTTCTTGTTGCCTTGGAAGCCTTACCAGATTATTTTCCCATCAATTATCAATGCTCCATTTCCCCTCTAATTTGTCATATTTTCCAGCAGAAAGAGAGGAAGACATAATCCATAATGTCTCCTTCACCTTCCTCCTCTCAGGTCCACCCATCAGCTTAGACCCCACTGAACTAAGAGTTTCACTATGGGAGAAAGATCACATCCAACGTCAACAAAGCCCTAAAAGGGACTGAGAGCCTTTAATTAGTCTACTGAGTACTGTGGCTATTTTCTCTGAAATTACTAAACTCATATTATTGGTCAAACAGACTAGAAAATTCAATCATAAACCATTTAAGTCCATCAAATACTTTAAAACACTAAATTCACTCATCTAAATTGGCTGATTATTTTATCATTATGTAGACAAAAACTACACCACTCAATGCTGGAGGCAACAGAATGATGATGATAAAATAAAATAGATAGTTTTGTTCCATAACATCCATGAATGTATGAGAGATGGAGGATTTCTCTAAAATAGCAAACTTCTCAGTTTATAGGTAATCAAACCATTACCAGAGGTCAGTATCTTTCCTATAGTTATGAAGTTAATCTTTTGCAAAATTCTATAATTCATCCACTGCTCTATTGTCTATACAGGTAATTTAAAAGAGTTCCTTTTATGGGTCTTCATTATTACTCTGAAACATTGCACTGAGCCACAATTCACAAATCCATCTGAAGAAGGATGGTATTAATGCTGCCCACAGAGGGCTTCCAGCTAAGGAGTCTGGTAACTAGATTTGGGGAAGGACTGGGAGGTAGAGTCCTGCTGGTTTGAAGATGGACATTGTGAACATGACTCAAAATCCTATATACGTGCAGCAACTCAAGTGGGAAATTGGGTGATGCTAAATTCACTGGATAAGTCAGAACAAAGGGCCAAACTTTTTAAGAGTATTGTTCTGGTATAAATGTGGTGCTTTCCCAAGAATGTAGGACCAGAAGGGCATGCGAATTCTGTTTGTGGGTTTGTAGGCATTACTTAATTTGCACATGCAAATGTAGATTTGGGAGTGTATAGAAAAAGACAGATTCAAAGAGAAACAAATAAAAATGGACTCGAAAGCTGATATTAAAACTTCATCCTTAATATCAATCTACTTTATTTGGGTTTCTAATTAGGTAAATAAAAATAATATTGTCCAATCATATCTAGGAAGATCTACCTTGAAAATTGGTGTGTGAAAGAAAGAAAATAACATATGGTATAAAATTAAAATTCAAAAGGTTTATCATCTAATATAAGGCAAAACAAAAGGCTAAGGATCATGTGCTTCTTACCATGACCAAGACAAATAGAAAGGATGAAGAATTTTTCTCAAAGGTGATATTTTAGATTTGGTCTGATTACTAGACTAAAAAAATCTTCCTACCATGGTGCATATCCATAGTGTGCATTATACCTGTTTTCTTATTTAAAATCTAAACTTAAAGGCAGTCTCCCCAAAGACATACCAGATTAATAATCATTTTAAGTATACCTAAAAGATTTATCTTAGAGACACTGAAACATATCTACATCCCTGGTGGTTAAATGAGGCAGAATTTTGGCCTAAAAACACCCAAACAAAATGTATAAAATTGTTGTTATGCCAGGAGAAATATATTTTATAACAAAATAATAACAAAAGAGTCTCTGATATGTACTAATAGGGAGAGTTAATGAGTATACATGTTTATCAGGACTAAACCCAGAATCTTCATATCATCACCTTATATATGCATGGCAACATACAAATTCAGGTCCCAAAGAGATATGGGAACAATTTCCATTTTTGCCCATTCACTTTTTCATTCTAAAATATGAAGCAAGCAAGTACTTTCAAAATTTATTAGGATTTCGGCTGAGATTTTTTTTTCAAAGCAATTAGTATTTTTGATGATAAATACAACTATATAACATACTATCATCTTAGTATTTTTCATTTTAAAAACATTTTAAAATAAAGAAACAGTGCCATTCCTGGCATCATGTGTGGATGAGTGGGGAATATGGCTTTTACTTCCTTTCCTCAAATCTCCACTAAGTCCAAGCTCCAGTCCCAAAGAAGCAGTTGTGCCAAGTGAATCCCTTACTTGGATGTAACTATGAATTACCAGGGCAACGTCTCCTGTTTTAAGTCATACGAGTTAGATTTCAAGACTGCAAGGAACTATGAGATTTCCCATGAATAAAAGAACTTTCTGTGAGTCAGGAAGCCTGAGGAGGAACCTGGCCCCTACATCACAAGTGTAAGAGTGACCCATTCTGCCCAGGCATCCTTGAGAAGCTGTGACAATCACCACTACACAAAAATTTAAATAAAAATGAAATGGACACCATAACAATTGTTGAGTCGTCTTTCAATAACTGCATGAATTCTCTAGACATTTCCAACTAGGTGCTCTGGCATCTGCTTCAGCATTTCCAATAATGACTTACCAAAAATTACTTTTTATTTTCAGAAGGAGAATTACAATACCTTCTGTATGTAGTATGTTTTACCCTTCTCAAAGCATAATCTATGGACTTCAAAGGGTCCTGAATCTCCTTCAGGGGGTCTTCCCTTGGGGTTCAAAACTACTTTCATAATAAAAGAAGATGTTATTTGTCTTTTTCACTGTGTTGACATCTGCCCTGATGGTACAAAAGTGATGAGTAAAACTGCTGGCATTTAGTACAGAAGAAGGACTAGCACCAAACAGAACTGGCAGTCACTGGATTCTTCCCTACCACCCACTCACAAGAAAAAGCAAAAACAAAAAAAAGCTAGTTTTACTTAAGGACCTTGGTAAGCAGTTAAAATGAACTTACTGAATCTGAAGACTTGCATACACATTTCTAAATATCCTGTTTAATGAAATGGGAGGGGCCCAGAGAGTATTTCAGATCATACCGAAGAATGATGGGTGCCTTGATGAAAAGCCTGTGTGCCAGCTCTTGAGGTGCAAGCTCAGTTAGTGGCCGTCTCCATGCAGCACCATTTATACTTGGAAGAAGGACTGACGGAATCTCTGGCTATTCAGATTTGGTTACCTGGCAAACATGTTTCAAAAATCAACTATATGAGTCTATCAGTTCAAGGTGAACGACTAGCCGTATTTGTAGCCAAAGATAAAACACCAAAACATGGAGGGCTACAGTAAGGAAATTGTACTTTGGAATAAACAGCGATGCCCTTATCTGTGAAAACCATGAATTCCAATTGCAAAATCTGCTACCAGAAGCTTACTTACCAAATGTAGATTTTCCCAGAGCATAGAGATTAAGCCAAGGCATTTCACACTGCTTTGCTATTGTTGACAGGACACTTCACCTGCACCAGGTGACATGAGCTACTAGTCCCAATTTCCCGGGCCTTTTCAGATACCCATTCGGTGTTCACAATGACAGATCAGCACCCAACACAGCTCAGCAAACACAGCTGCCACCCTGAGGCTCATCTGGGGGTAGCCAGGGTACTGACTACACAGTGGAGGAGAATTACAAGCCTTGAGAACCCAACGGTCAGCATCTGCAGTTTGGAGACGACATTGAGGGTTCCCCATCCAGCCAGAGCCTCGTGGAATATTCCTCAGCTAGGAAAGCAGTGGCCAGAGGCGGCCCTCATACGAGGTGTGCTTGCACTCTCCTATCTCCCCGCTCAGCCTCTCCAAGCCCCCCAGGACACCACGCTCGCAGGCTTGGGGGTGGGGAGGTTACCTTGGTGACACTCCTGTGCGGGGGAGCTGGTGTGCCTGGCAGTCCTCATCAGCACGCATAAACAATACAGTAAGCACGCCAAAACCGGCCACATGACGTTCTGCCCCACCCGAACCCAGGCAAACAAAAAACAAATTTTTTAAAGATGATGAAATAGGAAACAATTACTTAAGAAAGTTCCCTTGATTCCACAAAGTAACAGCAAACAAGGAAACAATAAACAAATAAATAGCCTTCAAGAGTAAAAGTTGCTTTCCTTTTTAATATTAAAACTCTATGCTGCAATATGAGACCCACACCCATTGTACATGCAACTGATACCAAAAACTCAAAATAATTAAAAAATAAAGTTTTAATAAAGAAAATTGTTGTGGCTCATGGAGCAGCTGATACATTCTATAGAGCGAGCTCCATTCGCTTGGGAATTTTTAATTCTACCTGTGGACTTGGATGAGCACCCTTTTCCCATGGTGATAATACCTCTGAGAGGTACTATCAGGGCTTTAATTAGCCTGAGGCAAACTTGTGAGCCTACAGCAGCTCCAAGCCCTCCTACCTGCGGCTCCAGCTCTCCTCTCTCGTCCCAGGACCCCAGTGTTTTCCAGGCTTCTAGCTTCCACCTCCTAGAAGGACAATCCCGTAGGCACATTCGTCCTCAAACGTTAGTAGGCGCAGCGGCATCAGTTACCTGCTGTCCTGTATCCCTTCTCCTTTCTTCCCGTGACAGCCCAGCTTTTCTCTCATGAACCATCCCTTTCTTACTCTCTGCCTGTGGTTGAGATGGAGTTGATGCCACCCCGCAGGATCCAGGATAAACATATGGCTTAGCACCCCAGAGGAGCACATTCCACTGCGGGCCACCGGCTGAGCAATGGACCCATGGCCAAGTCAGCCAGATCAGCATGACCCTCAGGACGTCACCAAGGGCCACAAGGAAATGCCGTTCTTCCGAGCCTGCCGGGACAACCACCTGGCTGCCCTTGAGAATAAGGCTGCCTAAACGAAAGCAGCGGAGAGATGAACAGACCCAGGAGATGGGGTGGGGGGTGGGGTGGGGTCCTCTTGACATCATTACAACACCTGGTTCTAATGATCCAGATTTCTGAGTAAGCAGGTTTGGACTGGGTTTTCCATCATTTGCAACCAAGAGTCTTAGAACTGAGTATTGTAGTAACTTAACCTTTAGGACACCACCACCACAACCAGAAGAAGGTAGTGCTTAAACCAAAGGAAGAGAACCCCAGTGAATAAACTGCAGACACCTGTGAAATTAACGAGGCTGGTACAGGCAAGATGCTTCCCCAGCATCCATTCAGATTTTTTTTAAATACCATATAAATAACAGCCTACATCTTTTTGGATAAAGTCAGCTTTGCTGTTTTGCCCCTTTATTCTACTGAGTTTTCATTGAGTTATTTAAGCTCAGAGTGGAAACTAGCTCAGTGTGCAAGTGCTTTTCATTAGAATAAGCCAGATGCACTGGGTTTTACCCACTATGAGATGAACGGCCAAGCTTCAGTTGAGTAAGAAACAAGAAAAGAACATTTTTTTACAGGGAGAATTGCATTGGACATTGAATCTCTCCATGGGTCACAGCAGCGGCCAGTGCGGGAGGCAAAGGATGTACCTGCCAATCTGCCCTCGCTATTACCATTTATAACCGATGCTGTGACTTCCCATCACCACCACTAACACCATCACCAAAGGTAACATGACTCACTGGGTTCCCGGTTACTCTCAACTCTTAGGCATGCAGGATAATGGGAATGGGGGGGGTGGGATTTGAAGGGACCTAGAGCTGGATTCTCCTTTAGTACTTTATGGAAAAGCATAAACTCAGAGGTAGACAATAGAATTTAAGATTTATACTGTGTTTTCATTGAAAGTGGGGATATCTCACACTCAACAGACATTCTGCTTTGTGTTGGATATTAAAATGAAATCATTTTCAAGCTATTCCCCTTCCCTTAGCATCTTTTAGGAATCCCACCCCCACCGGCCCATCCAACTGTCTTCCTTTGGGAATTTCAAAGAAGGAAACCTTTCACCTGAAAGGAATCCTGGACACATTTGAGTGCTTGGAGCTCTTCTAGCAATATTTATGAAGTATACATCAAATGCAAGGGGTCTTGTGCCCTAACTGTAGGTAAACTTGAGTTCCTTAGTAATTTGTGCTTATTCTCAGAGTTCCAAGATTAGGGAACACGGTGTCCTAATGTCAGGAGAACCTGGTTTCCTTACACTTAATTCCTTCTTTTTCTCCCCTACAGTAAATACAAACCATCAAGCCCATCACTGCACAGTGTTTAGAGGGGTAGGGGGACAGCAGTTATTGACAAAAAAAGGAGTCTCACGGTCTCTTGGCTAATTTTAAAGAGCTCGGCATGACATGTAATCTTGATGGATAAAGTCAAGATAATAGATTTTCAAAACCTATGATCAACCCTTTTGTGGAGTGCCTGAAGACAGTGTGGTTCATTTTGCCTCATATCTAGCAGATTTTTCCTTTAGCATTATTATTCAAAATGTGTTCATGTGTCATGAAAGTGTGAGGAAGGCATTTCATTATATTTTTAACAAAAATAAATAAATACGTCACTACCAGGAGCCCATGAGCAGCTAGTGATCATGCTGGCATTCTTCCCAAGGCACCTGCCCTCTCCTTTGCTCTGTGTTTATATGGGATCTCTTCCTGCCCCACCATTTCAGTCACACCACTAAATAGACGATTCTTCAATCTTCCAAACTCCAAAATCCTACATTTTCAGCTACCTGCTTGGGCAGCTCTTCTCAGTTGTTCTGCCTGTACTTCAAACTTGCCATATCTAATAGTAACGCTATTATCTCTCCCTATAAATCAGACCCTCCTCTTGCACTCTCCTGTTCAGCTAACGTCATCAGCATATATATCATTACCTGAGCTGGAAGTCCCTTTAACCTCCCTCCCTTCAAGTACCCACTGCTCTGAATCAGACATCAAGTGGAGTTGATACTATCTTTAAGTCAATTTTGGGTCTATTTCCTCTTTCTTTTGTCCCATTTTGAGACACACACAACCCTCCCCCTCAATCTTATCTCCTCTACAGCTGAATTATCCTCCCAACAACTGAAACTAATCTCCTTGACTACAGTCTGCCCTTCATCCAGTTATCCTTAGGTCAAAGTCACCTTTCTACAACATTTATTTACTCATTTTATTTTCCTGCCCAAAACCCTCCCTTGGAATCAGAATATTTAGAGTCCTCAGCAGGGCCACCTCCTCTGGGAAGCCTTCCTAGGCAGCCAGTCTCTCTTAGCCCACAATTAATGCATCTTTGGTGGATCCACTATTTCATATGTTTATTGCCAATAATAGCTATTTATGTGTCCATATTCTCTCCACCTTGAAATTGGGACTTCATCATGTATCTTTGAATCCAAAATGCATGGCAGAGAAACAGACAGAAGCACTAACAGATCGACATAGAACCTCTTCAACCTCCACAAAGTGCCACCAAACGGACTTGCCACCACACTCCGCACCCTACACGTCCCTCTGTTCCGCCACATAAGATGGACTAGTCGGGCTCTTTTGGGGGCTTGCTCAGACCAACACACATGATTGAGCTTTAGGGTATGAATGTATGATGCAACAAGAAAGAAGAATACTTCATGGAAGTCACAGAATAGGGACCATGGCCCCACTGAGCCAGGCAGAGACTGGAGCTGGAAATGGCTCTGGGTTGGAGCAGCTCCAGACCTCAGCACCTGTCATGCAGAAGCATAGCTCTGCTCTTCGGCAAATGATGCGGCACTGCTTTACACTGCATTTCTACTGCTGCTGCCGTCTGGCTTCCTCACCCTCTATTATCTACATGGGTCCCCACTCTACAGTTTCTACTTCTTGTAACATCAGTTTCTTTACATTTCTCACTCACAGTGCCCTTCTCTGCCTCATGGTTTCCCTACTGCACTGCCCAATTCTTTTCATTTTGCAATGTGATTTCCCAGGACAAAGACCCTAATCAACCCAGCTCTTCCCTGTTTGTGCAGACCTTTTCAGGCCAGGACATAGGTCAGCTATGGATTGGCTGCCTTCAGATCAGCTGCCTGTCTCTGGTCCAACCAGCCTGTCCAGTAGAGGCAGGGTCACATGACACAACACACATCCGTCTAGGTCTGCCCATCATCATGAGGGGGGCACCTATCCTTAACCAAGGCTGGTTATGACAGTTCTACTCTACTTGTCCAAAAAACCCAATGATACCACATGCCCCTAACACCACACATACCCAGTGACCCTCTTATATTCTGCATCACTCTGAAACTCCCTTCCACCCATCTTCTCCACTGAAATCTTATCCTTTGGAAGATTCTATTCAAAAACTATCTACCCTATGAAAACATTACTGAATCTCCTAATTGGTATCAAGCTCTCATCTTCCTATAATTACAAAACACTTAGTGCTTTTATTTTAAGATATATTTATCACACTCTGTCTAGTGGCAAATATTCACATATGTTCTATTGTCGACCTGAATTGTAGATTTCTTAAAGGGTAGGCCCGTAGCATTTATATTTTGTTTCCCACATCAAACCTAAGATAGAATTTTGGTAACAATAATAATGTGCTGAACTGAATTTTAAATGCTCAATTCTAAGGACAATTTAGAGATGTCAGCAATATAATCAGCTGTCCCTGAATTTTTTTCGAGTACAGATTATCCCTAAAATATATCCTATTTATATTACAATATGTGTTGTATCATAGATTTCAAGTCACTCTGCTTCCTCCTGGCCTCCATTAACTCCTTTCCAAAATCTTCCCGCTACTTTTTTCCTGAGACCTACATATAGAAGTCCCACTGTCCGAGCCTCCATTTCAATTAGAACAACCCTCTGACAAGATCCCCAGGGCCTGGAGATCTGCTCACAGCCACAACCTCCACAAGAGCTTCTTTTGCAGCAAACCCCACTAAGACTCTGCTTCCTAAGTTTGAAGCTTGGACTTCCTGTTCAGAATTCCAAAAACTCATAAATGTGATCTGCCACAGATGCCAGCTTGAGAATCAAATGGGCTTTTGCCTTTTCACAAAAATGTGAAAGGGGCTTAATTTAGCTCAAAGCTAATAAATAGCTCTGTTTTTTGAATGATGAGTAACATCCAACACTTTGCATGACTAATTAAACAATTTGGAATTTGCTTTGAAGGCTAAGCCATTCTTAACGATTTTAAATTACTAACTGTTCTAAGCTGGAAATAATACTCCCAATTGTTAAGAAACTTTAAAAGAACTTTGACCACTAGGCAGAGCTTTCATAACACAGTTTAAGCATCTGTCAGTTTTCTAGATCTAGAAATACCCACAATTCTTGATTCTTCAAGAAACTATTATCTAATTTGAGGATTTCCTGGCCTTCAGCTTCCTACTCTTTCTTGGCACTTGTTTTCACTCCCTATAACTGCCTCAGGCAAAGCCAGAGTGAAACAGAGATTGAAGGTGAAAAGTTAAATAGAAATTTAAAACAGGCTGTTATAATCATCTGTCTCATCATGGATGTTAACTCTTCCCTGGCCCTTTTTCACTGAAAAAATATATTCCACATTTTATTTCCCACTATAATCATCCTGCTGACTCAGGCATTATGTTCTCAGACTATTTGGCAAAGCCCATGTCTCAGTAACTCTGTTTCCAAAGTGCAAGTCAAGTATTTTGTCTTTTTTAAAAGTAAAATTGGGTGGGAAAGTGGTTTGAACCCAGCGGCCCATAAAAGGTTATTAAGAACTCATGCTAATAATGAACTAGCAGAAAGAGAAATCAGGAAAACAATTCCATTTATAATTGCATCAAAAAGAATAAAATACCTAGGAATAAACCGAACAAGGAAGTGAAAGACTGGTACTCTGAAAACTATAAGACACTGATGACAGAAAGTAAACACCAATAAATAGAAATCTGTCCCATGCTCATGGATAGGAAGAATGAATATTATCAAAATGACCATCAGCCCAAAACAATTTACAGATTCAATGTAATCCCTACCAAATAACAACAGGATTCTTCAATGAACTAGAATAATGAACTAGTTCTAAAATTCATATGGAATCACAAAAGACCCAGAATAGCCAAAGCAATCCTGAGAAAGAAGAATAAACCTGGGGGAATTAACTCCATGATTTTAAGCTCTACTACAAAGCCACAGTAATCAAAACAATTTGGTACTGGCACAAGAACAGGCCCATAGATCAATGGAACAGAATAGAGAGCCCAGATATAAAGCCATACATATATGGTCAATTAATATATGATAAAGGAACCATGAATATTCAATGGGGAAAAGGCAGCCTCTTCAACAACCGATGTTGGGAAAATTGGACAACTACATGCAAGAGTATGAAACTGGATTACAGTCTAACTACATAATGAAAGTAAACCAAAAAGGATCAAAAACCTGAATGTGAGTCATGAAACCATAAAACTCTTAGAAGAAAACATAGGCAAAAATCTCTTGAACAGAAGTCTTCTGCATCCGTGGATGTTTTGTTGCCCTTGTCTAGCTTGGATTAATACTTAGTCTATAGGCACACACCTGATCATCTACATTTGCCCTCTTACAGCACTAAACTATGTTTTCTACCTTTATCTTGCATCTACCTACTACTTCAGCATTTTATTTAAAAATAATAATAATAATAATAATAATAATAAGGGAGAAATGTGGGATTCACATATAAATCAAGTATAAAAATCAAATGAATAATCAAATTTGACCTGATTGTTTATAGTTCATGATGCGTGATCAAAACCGAAAGTTTCTGTGATGACTGCCCTTGTACTGTTCACTGTGTAACTTATTCACTATGTAAGAACTTGTTCACCATGTAAGAACTTGTTCGTTATGCTTCAGAAGATTGGAGACTGTTGAGAATTAGGCTTGGGGTTGATTAATGATTGTGCATTGAGTCCCCTATACAGAATTTTATTGTTGTTAACAACCATTTGATCAATAAATATGAGAGATGCCCTCTCAAAAAAAAAAAATCTCTTGAACACAAGCATAAGCAATTTTTTTCCTAGACACATCTTCTCGGGCAACAGAAACAAAATTAAAATGAACAAGTGGAGCTACACCAAACTAAAAAGCTTCTGGACAGCAAAGGACACAGTCAGCAGAACAAAAAGGCAACCTACAGTATGGGAGAATATATTTGTAAATGATTTATCCATTAAGGGGTTAACATCCAAAATATATAAAGAACTCACTCACCTCAACACCTAAAAAACAAGTTACTTGATCAAGAACTCATGCTCTAATTTGGAAGTTGCTAAGAGAATAGATCTCATCTCAAGAAAAAAGGATGTGTGACTATGGTGACTGATGTCAACTGGAACTTATTGTGGTGATAATTTCAAAATACATACAAATATGGAATCATTATGTTGTACATCTGAAACTAATATAATGCTCTTGGCAATTATCCTCAATTTAAAAACAAAGACTTCATGCTCTCGTTTTCCAGGTTATTATTACCTTAGAAAATAGACCCAGCCATTTTTATAACACAAAGTAATTGTTTGCAAAACAAAGTCGCTGCAGGAAAACTCAAAGGTAGGTCAAATAGCTGAAAACTTCTCTTTAAGGATTACTTTTTGAGACGTGCAACATATACAGGTTCTCATACTTTTTGGTCTCATGTCTCTTCACATTCTGAAAATGTATTTAGGATTCCCAAAGAGCTTTTCTTACAGAGTTTATATCTATTGATATTTACCATATTATAAATCAAGAGAATTTTTTAATTTTCTATTTATAAAATTGCTCAAAATAATATGTAAACCCATTACATATTAACATATGTAACATAAACTCTATGAAAAATATAACTCTATTTTCCAAAATCAAAGAAAATTTCCCGAGAAGAGCATCATTGTTTTACATTTTTTACAAATCTATTTAGTATCTGGCTTAATAGATGACAGCTGGATTCTCATATCTGCTCTGCATTTAATCTGTTGTGATGTGTTATTTTGGTTGAAAAATCTGAGGAAAATTTGACTTTTAGCTGGAAAAAAGGGGACCTCACAGATGCCCTGAAAGGCATACTTGGAGAACTGCTGGCCAGATGATATGTCTGTGCCTACCATACATCTCTCGTTGTATAATTCAAATCTAAGCTTTCAAGCTCTTTCTTCAACAAAACATCACTGATGTGCTTAGAATGGGCAGTCTTGAGTTTAAGTGCCTCTTAAACATCACTTCTGGCTACATGTTCTTGGATATTATGTTTCATCTCATCTCTTAGTATGGTTATTGGGAGAACTTCAAAACTACCTGACCCTTAGTTGATATAGCAAGCACTTTATAAACGCTCATTTTCTCTTTTCATCTCTTCCTGTCTATGATGGTTAATTTTATGCATTAATTTGACTGGACCATAAGATGCCCAGATAACTGGCTAAACATTATTTCTGGGTGTGTCTGTGAAGGAGTTTCCAGAAGATATTAGCATTTCAATTGGTAGACTGAGTAAAACAGATTGCCCTCCCCAATATGGGTAGACCTCATCCAACCCACTGAGGGCCCAAATTGAACCAAAAAAAGGGGTGGGAGACGACTGAACTCTTTCTCTCATCTTGAGCTGAGACATTGGCCTTCTCTTGCTCTTGGACTGGGATGTACACCATCAACTCTCCTGGTTCTCAGGCTTTTGAATCTGGACTGGAATTTACTTCACCAGATTTCTGGGTCTCCAGCTAACAGACAGAAGATAGTGGGACTTCTTATCCTCCATAATCATGTGAGCCACTACCTTATAATAAATCTCCTTCTAAGAGATATATATGCCCTCTGTTCTGTTTCTCTGAAGAATCCTGAATAATGAATCTTCTCCGAATGCCTTTTTTCTTCTCCTTTGCTAATGTTCTTATCACTAACAAAACATCGCCCTTGTCACGGGCATTTGTTTCATAGCAAACATCTGCTGTTTGCTGCCCAAAATCCATGCCCCCTTCTGGAACCTCATTTTTCCATTGGGTGACTTGGGTGGCATTATCTCTGCTGGTGGGCTCAGTTCCAAGGATGGCCCGTAACGGGCTAACTCCAGTCAGGATAGGGCACCTGCCCAACAGGATGGTTTGTTCAGGAACCCAGCAGAAGAAGTTTCACTCTTCTCTAGACTTGCTAAAATGAGGATGTGAGGCATAGGTCACTGCAGCCACCTTATTCCACAAAAGGGACCTGATTGTGCAGGCTGCAGACATGCACAGGAAGCTCAGCCAAAGAAGAAGTCCTCTGTGCAGTTTGAGCAAACCGCACCTGAAGTCAAACCCTTAGGGACTCTCAGTTATGTGAGCCAATGCATTCTCTTCCTGCTGAGGTAGTTTGTGTTGGGTTTTCCATGACCTTTATGATGCAGAGTCCTGGTGCACTTATCTATGCAGAAGCTTCTCTGAATTGTTTCAGTAGCATTTCCTAAACGGGGGACCTCTGTGAATAAACTCAGGCGAGGGCTGCTGCAGCCCGCCAGCAGCTACTAAAACCCACACATGGAAAAAAACTGTATGCTAAGATAGGGAAATCCCATCCTAATTGCATTGTTTGAGCTGCTAAAAACCCATCTGGGTCTGCTGCCCTGCACTCCTCAATTCTGTGAGCCAATAAATTACCTTTATGCATGAGGTGATTTGGCTTCAGTTTTCTGACACTCGTAGCCAAAAGATTCCTAACCAAGGAACTGGCAATTGTGGGCATTCACACATGGTCATGAATGATTTGCACAACCATTAATGCCCAAGCTCTATGTAAAAATATGCCTGAGACCTTGTCTTAAAATCTTAGTATTTGACATTAGCTAGGATGGTATATCTAAAGAAAAGCTGGAAAAGGGTTTATTCAGCATGGCTTTATACAAAACCTCCTGCCTTTACTTCCACATTTGCCTTGATTGTTGTCATCTTGCATCCCAGGCATGGAGCCTAATGTTTTTGCACACTCTAAAACATACGCTGTGCACCTTACTCCCTTTCCAATTTCTATCAAATCCCTAAGAATTTCTCTTTCAAATGACTGGAATTTCTTGAGTGAAATTTATTCTCTCAGCCTCACTGTAAGCAGGAATGCATTTAGAAAATTCTGATGCATGGGAGGTATTTTTGAAACTTGTAATCTACCAAGAGAAAATATCCTACGCATTTCAGCTAAGCTATGCCCACCCAGCCAGGGTCAACTAAATGCAGGGGATTACCACTTCGCTTTTCCCACTTAACCTGTTCTGCTTGGTCCTCAGCTTTCAGCACATTCTCCAGCATAAAGAAGAGAGAAGCCCCTTAAGAACTTTGCCCTGGTTTGGGCAGACCACTAGCTTCAACACAAACCTGGCCTATGGAAAGGGAAGTAGAGTTCACCATTGTGAGAGAATTGGACCATGGAGATCAATCCAGGCTGAACTGGGCACAGCATCTAAATTGCCTGACTTGGCTATGACCACGAATCACACTCACCAGATAACTGTCATTTTCCTGCTTCCTTTTGTGCTGTGCGTCATCAGGCCACCACAAGGAAACTGACCTTCTCTCTCCATCCCTTCTTCCCCAGGCTCCTGCCAACTGTGGGAAGATCCAGGTTTCACAGGCCCTGAAGTTTATACCATTTGAGTCCCCTCTTTCAGAAAACAAAAATTTTAAATAAAATTTTGCAAGTGGCCTGGGTAGGTGAGGAGCCCTGAAGCCTCAGTTTCGTTAATTCATGGGAAACCCACCACTGCCCCCCTGGAGAAGAGATGGGATCCCAAGGCTCAGAGTACCGTGCTCCTGTAGGTTCTTAACATTTACCTTTTGGATACCATTACATTCCTACAAGCTTTTTCTGCTTTATTTTGATTTTTTCATGGAAGAAAGGGAGATGATTCTGCTTCTCTTGAAAACCATCAATTAGGAAATTCTCAAAACCTGCAACAAAACTCAAGAGAATTCTAGAATGTTCTAAGTGAAAGAAATAGTAACAGCTAGATTGTCAATGCCTTTCATTTCCAGATAAAGAATCAAAAGGCTAAGAACAGGCCAAAAGCTATGGAGCTAGCAGAAAAGTCAGGATTAAAGCCAGGACTTGACTGTAGAGGCTGTCCACACATTCCCCCACCTTCTCTGTCTCTCAAGGCCCAGCACTGTCTTCCAATAACTTTTTTCAATGAAAAGGTAAATCTTTCTTCCACCTTTTGAGAAAAGGATTTCTCCAAATCTCCTCTTAATGGAGAAATAAGAACATTTTGAAGTATTGTTAACGAGTTTGAACTTAAGCTCAGCCATGTGCTAGTTAGGTAACTTTCAGATTGGTACTCAGTCATACAGACCCTCCTGTGTCTTTACCTGTAAAATAAAAATGACACACCTGCTGGGCAAGGTTGTAGGTTGGGATAAGATAGTCTCTGTAGTACTTCTGATTCAAAATGCAGACCATGGCAACAGATCTCCCTCAGATCCCCCCAAAAGCTCTCTGAGGAAAAGCACAGAGGTACAGAAAGGAACCTGTTGCTCAAGTGACTGGGAGCACAGTCACCAACAAAAGCAAGATTGTAACCCATTCAACAAACCTCTGCAACACGGACAGTGGATAGGAGTGGGCAGACAGCAGAGGAGCAGTATCCCCCTCCTTACAGGGAACAGAAATGGTAGGATGCACTCTGCCCCCACAGAGCGTCAAGCCCCAAGGAGGGCTCTGAGCTCAGAGCCAGGAGATTAAGAGTGAGAAGTGGGAGATTAAGAGGATATTTCCAAACTGCGCACACACTCCAGCCCAAATTCCCATCCTCCCCTCCTCTTCCCACACCCAAGTTAAGGCAGCAGATGAAGTGTCCTCAACACTTCTTGCAAAGCCACTGGACAAATTACCTGAGGAGACCCAATGCTTCCACCATGGGGACTGGCTGATGCCCCTGAGCAAGGCCCTTCCCATGAAGTGAGTGTGCCAATTTCCCAATGAGAGGAACTCACCCTTGTGTGTGTGCGTGTGTGTACATACACACCAGTGTGAGAAACTCAAACTAACCACCCAAGGCTTCCTTCTTAAATGCAAACACACAATTAACTACCCCCAGGCCTAGAAAGCATACATAGCAGCTCAAAAAGAAAAGACCAAAATAGCAAAACAACTCAGAGGAAACAGATAATTCAAAAACAGAAGAGGCACTTCTTAAAAACTACAATTACCATAAAGCGAGATCTAAGAAGCTGTTGAATATAGAAAATAATGATGAGAAACCATGAAACAAGGAACCACCCGAGAACAAAAAAAAACAGATTTCAGGGGATTAAAAGGATAATTGCTTAGATTCAAAAGAAATGTAAGGTTTCCAAAATAAAGTTGGAGAACTCTCACAGAGTGTGTACACATGATAAAACAAGTAATATAAGAGATTAGAAAAGCAATCTAGGAGATTTAACTAAGAGAAGTCTCAAAAGAGGACCAGTGGGAGAACACAAATCAGAAATACCTTGATGGATCAATTCAAGAGAGGGGTTTTGAAAGGAGACCAAGGAGCTGCTGCTCTGAGCATCTTAGTGCACTTGAGCTCTTAGATACAGCTTGGACTGTTACCATACGCAGGTTACTTTGATACCAGAACACAGGGCATTCCAGTTAGTGAAAGGTCTTGTGGGATTTGTACGTTTCTATTCTGGGTGTGCCTCGGGTCTATGGTGCCTTTGGGAGGCTTGATGATTCTCATAATCTTCATCAGTCTCCCAAGCCTCCCTCAACTAAACATGCGTGATTTCTACATGAAAGCAACTTCAAGGCAAGCCCTCAATGTCACTCTCCCTTTTCTAATTAAATTGCCATCCTATGCTCTTCACATGGAAATTCTGGAGTCCCTGTGCTGTGACCTCCCCTTCATCCAGTTGTTTAAGGGATACACTTTAGCCTGTCCCTCTCTCCCCTCAGACGCAACCATCTTAAATAGTTTAAGCTGTTCTATTTCCCTCCACCCCTACAAAGCCAGGAGACATCTTCCTTAGTAATTAGCTAGCTACCTCTGCCAAGGGTTTAATCACAACAACAGTAACCTCTCTTAAGGGCTCATTTTATTCTAGGCACTTATCTCTGTTTTTGCTCTAATCGCTGCAGCCCTACAGAGAGATGTTATAATCCCCAATTTGAAAATGGTAAAATTGAGGCTTAAAGGAGTTAAATAATTTGCCCAATAGCAAAAAGTTAAGTAGAGGAGCACAATTTTTTGCTCAGGATTATCTGACTTCAAGGTCTATGATTTTCACATTTGTCATAGTACTGCCCTAATAACTTATATTTCCATTATATTTTATGAGTACATTTATATATTATTCTAGTTTTGTTGTTTGAACGGCCCCACAAAGTAAGTCATTATTCCCATTTTATAGGTGAAATTACTGTGGCTCAAAGAGGCTAATGTTTGTCCTTTGGTCACATGATGCATTCGCTGTTGACTGATTCTCATTACCACAAACAACTGTTTTTAATGACACTTTTCTGCTCAATTTTCATCATTGAACAAGCATTGTACCCTTACAAAATATCAAGTGTCACTACAACTGTGAGGTTTTATTTCTGTTGCCAATTGTTTCACGGCCAAACCCTTCATTCTATCACTTGACATCTTCCTTAATCTGAGCACAATCCACACACCAGGTGGGTCTCCTGGCCATGCCCTGGCTTGCAGGGGTGGTCCCCATTTTTAAGTCTGTACTTAGCATCATCTACTATTTCCTAGGACACCCTGTTTCTTCCCTCTACCCAAATTGTTACCATTATTTCAATGTCCATCTCAGACTTACCTTGAGCATCTATCTTTCTCATCTCTGAGAGCCCATAATATTTCTGTTCACTTCCCTCTTTGTTTGGCATTATCATATTCAACTGGATACCCTTCCTGTGCTTTTTTATCCCCCGTAAAGGCTTTGTGCTTTCAAATTATTAGCTCTTCAAGTCAAGGATAGGAACACATTATTCTTTATACCTTCCCTACCTCCAGCACTTTGAACCTAGAAGGAGCAGAGCTCCTAGTAAATGCTCAATAAACACTTAAGGGACTGAACTTGTAGCTTTGGAATTGACTGTCAAGCTCCTCTCCTCCCTTATTGTTCAACTTCTCTGGAAAGCTTGCTGGGTCCTCAGGACTCTCCTTTGAGTCACTTGTTCTCTCTCCCACAATTTATAGGCTTATTTTTCCACGGACATGATGTTTTGATGTGCCCCATGCATGCTCCTCATTTGTCTTTCTGCTTTCAGAAAGCAGAGTGTGAACTGATCCATGCTTATATTGGCACAGTTTAGTCTTGGAGTTTTCTCCCCCCCTAACAGAACCATTCATGTGGACGAAGCTTTTGATCCAGGATTCAGATATTCAGTCACGTTTTACATAACCAGAAACCATGCTAGGTGGTTATGTAAACTCCGGGTTGGATTTGAATAGGCAGACAAGAGTCTTTACAATTTAGGTTAAAGCATGTTGTCAGTTTCCATTCATTTCTGATGGTCTGAATGTCAACGTTATCCCACAATAGTGCCTTCAAAGAGGTTCTTGTGTGTGTCAGGGGAGGATATTTGAAGACAAAAAAAATATTTTCTAGATCATAATTTTTGGTAATGTTATTTTCATATAAGGCATGTAAGAAGAGATCGAATTTGCTCAGATAGTGACTAACTCTAGAAAATGGATGGCCTAGATAAAGCATCCCATTACAAAGGCTCAGCACTCAGAGAACGTGTCTTCCTTTGCATTAAAATGTCTAGGCGATTAGCCACTTCTTTAGACACTGATGAAGTAAGTAATGTTTTGCTGTTTTGGTGATCTTGCATTTTGGCAAGGTCAGCTCTCTATACACACATTCATTATCATTCAGTGGAGAAAATTCTGGACATTTCTAGAAAGAAATGACACCTGGGGGAGGAAACTTGGAGACAAGTAAAGAAACTGAGGAACCGAAACACAAACTGACCTTAAGTCCACATAAAAATATCAGTTAATAGTGAGAAGTGGGAGATTAAGATTAGATTCAAAAGAAGTGTAAGGTTTCCAAAAAAAAGTTGGAGAACTCTCACAGATTGTGTACACATGATAAAACACGTAATAAAAGACATGAGAAAAGCAATCCAGGAGATTTAACTAAGAGAAGTTTCAAAAAAAGACCAGTGGGAGAACAGAAATCAGAAATACCTTGATGGATCATATCAGGAGAGAGGGGTTATAAAAGGAGACCAAGGAGCTGCTGCTCTGAACATCTTAGTGCACTTGAGCTCTTAGATACACCTTGGACTGTTACCATACGCAGGTTACTTTGATACCAGAACACAGGGAATTCCAGTTAGTGAAAGGTCTTTTGTTATTTGTATGTTTCTATTCTGGGTGTGCCTCGAGACATTCTATTTCAAACCCAAATCTCCTGCTTCGGTCCTCAGGACTTTGCTCTTCAATACCACACTTACGACTTCTCTAAGAATCTCTATGCACGTATAAGCTGACCTAACCTCTTATCAGTAGGTTTCTACCTGGAACAATTGGACCATCCATTTCTCATAGGGCCATAGAAGCATCTCATGCAACAATTTTGTGCCATGATTAAATGGTCAAGCCACCGTGAAGGAGGCGTGCCACAGATTTCTATCCTAATCTGGTAGTGCACAGGTCGAAGTGGTCTCAGTCAGTTTGCCTGCCCTAGGGACAATATTTGCCTGGTATTTAGTGAGAGAAACCTGGGCTTTCTGTATTTTGAAAAGGTAAGGAAGTAGGCTGCATCCCAGAGATTCTACCTGGTGATCTAGAATTTCGAGATGTTTTTCAGTCTGGCATGAAAATGTTTTGTAGGACCTAGTATAGTTATTTTATTTCTGACACTCTATTTCAAGGAAATAACTTAGAATGGGAGGGAGGTCTACATGCAGAAACATCAATCATAGTGTTCTTTGAGGAAGAGACAGACCATATAACTTAAAATATTTTCCTGATTATAAAATAATTAAGAAGAGTCAATACATTTTAGTACTTACTCTGTTTGAAATTGTCCTAAAGGTTTATATTATTAAAGCATGTATCCTCACAAAAACTCTACTAAGTGGATATACTGATATTATCCCATTTTACAAATGAGGGAACCAAGACACAGAGAAGTTCAATAACTTGATCAAGGTTGAATAGTAAGTGGAAGGTCAGGACTGGCACCAGGAAACCCTTTCTCAACTAGCAACCCACATTCTCTCTCTTATTGCGTAATAGTCTCATTGTCTAAAGAATTTGAAAAAACACAGGTAAATATCACAAAATAATTTAAAACCACCCATAATAATCAGACATAATCAGTATTTCCTTTCACTCATTTTGATATGCATGTATAAAATCCTACTATATAACTCCATCTCATGCTGCATTTACTCAACATTATAATGTGGGAATTTTCCGTTCTCTTCCACAAATTACTTTATGTTCTGCATGATGTTAAAGCACATGGATATACATGTCATTTAGTTTGTCTTTGGTTTTAACTATTGTATTTATTGACATTTTAAATGTCTTTATACATGAATATCTATCTGAGCTTATGTTTCTGAGAACAGAACTTTCCATTTTAGGAGACACATACCTAAAAATATATATACAATTATAAGTTTTTGCCATATATTTCACAGTGTTTTCCAGAAAATGTTTTATCAGTTTATTTTCTTGTTAAGGGTATCTGACAATTTCCAGAGTACTACACATTACCAGTATCATTTTTTAAATCTTTGCTAATTTAATAGGTCAAAAAATGGTATCTTACTGCCATTTCACTTGCCAGTTTTTGTTCATTAATAGATATGAACATTTATTATATATCTAATGGCCATTTATATTTTTTCCTTGTGCGATATCTCATTTTTGTGGGTTGTCCTTTTTTTTAAATTAGTGTTTCACTTTCAATTATATGAGCTATTTATATATTAAGGGTAGCATTCCATTTACCCTTTTCACTATTTTTTAAAAGAAAAGAAGCTATGAACTAGCAGAGGGGAGAAAGCAGAGAAAACACTGTGGAAGAACAAAGAAGGAAAATAAAATTAATCTTCCCACAGCACGCCGCGTTGCCATGAGCTCTGAGAGCTTCTCTACACCAAAGTGCTTCTCAAACTCAAATGTCCTGCTCTGCAAAGCAGTGAGGCTCCAGACACTTGTAGCTGAAGGCGGAACACAGGATAGTTTCATTTCCTGGTCTTTTCTTGTCCTGACCAAGGACGAGCTGGACCCCATATTCTCACAACAGAGGGGCCACCATGACCCCGAGCACCGTGGGGTTGGGGTTGCCTTCCAGGACTCCAGGACTCCCTTTAACATGAGCTAAGCAAGTTGGCCCAGCAGCTAAAGATCAAAGCCTTGTGCCCTGCCTCCTGGGCCTGGAAGGTGTGGGCGAGTGGCTGATTCATATAAAATCACACCTTCAACCAGGTATTATCCATCCAGTGACTAAAAGGAGAGAAAGATCAAGGTTGGCTGGTTAGCTGACTGCATAAGGAGGGCCACTTACACCCCTTTTCATTTTCCAATTCTCCTTTCACCAGATCATGTTTTTGCCTGGCCCCTTTATGACAGGAGTACTACAGACCTTTTCAGTTATAACTACAATCACTCTTTTTTTAATTATAATTTACTGTTGAACTCAAAGCATTTCTCCAAGAATCATGATATTCCTCAAAGAGAAGAGAGGTAACTGAGGAACGGCATCCTAATGCCCGCATCGCAGGTAATGGCCCTGATTCTCAACAGCTGAGAACTCTACAAAATGCCACCTCCAGGGTTTTAAAGGACCACAGATGATTCAAATTGCAGCCAAGGTTGAAAATCTCTAGGTAAAAATGATGAGTTCAAGTAATTTAGGTAAAGACAGCTAAATCCACATAAAAGGTATAAGGAACAGACCTGGTACCTCTTAACGAAACTGAAAGGGACATTTGTAATTGATTCTTTTCATTCATTCTACAGATGAGGAAACAAGGGCATTAGAAGTGGGTAGAGGCCCGGCAATGTGCCTGAGGCCACACAGCCAGCAGATGCCAGCGCTGAGTCACAGATACCAGGTGTCCGGGGCTGGCCAGTATCCCTGTTACCACTCCAGGCCTCCCCTCTATTTAAAATCATCTTCCCTATTTTCAAAAAGAGGGTTAAAATGTCTCACCCAAATGTCCCCTCACTAACAGAGGATGAGGCACAGATAGATTGTATAATAAAATGGGAACCTACTGCCTTCGCCCCAGTCCTAGCATGCTTGCTATTAATAGAACACTGTTTACATTGGAGGAAAGAGCTTTTTAATGGAATTGGTGTATCTGCAGAATAATGTTCAATCAGTGGAAGATTGAGAGAATGTTAGGAGGAAATTTGCTGCTACTCTCATTCTTAATTTGTAATGGGTCTTTAACACAACAACAAAGGAAAACATCTTTGACTACCTGTTAAGGCAATGGAAATTATGAGAGAAAAGTCAGTGCACTAAACAGCATTTTAGAAACAATTAGTAGAGATGGAGTTCATAGTGAAAATTCTATCAGAAACAAACTCACACAAAAACTCTATCTTTAACAAAGCTATGGTCCAATGTTAAAAGTATTATTAGACAAAAAAGAAAGTTGTAATGATACAAAGTAACTATGTGAGATGTTTATCATTTAGTGAATAGAACACAATCAGTTCAGTGATTTAAAGTTTAAGTGGTAATTTATTCACAATTTTATAAATTGGAAAGAAAAGGAAATCAATAAGAAATACTGCGTGAAAAGAAACAAGAATGGAGAATTTAGTGATCTAGATGCCTATTTACATGGGAAAATGTCTTAGATCCTCTGAAATGATAAGATCTCTGTTGAAAGAAACATAAAAGGAAGATGATGGGAAATTTAATAAACCCAAATAATGGAGTGTGTTTCTTTCCATCACACAATTTGGCTGTGGTTACATACAATAGATAAAGAAAGATAAAGAAATGCAATAGAAAAAAGAAAAGAAAAAGAAGAAGATGTTTAATTTCCATGCTGAAAAATATCCAGTAAGCATGCAGTACCATTGGTCTTTAAATGTTTTTTTCTCTTTAGCATGCACTCATATTCTGTTAGCATCAAAGGCCAGACAGGTAATGCTAAGACAACAAGCAAATAAACTAAAAGCAAGAACTGTAACTGGGGGGCGAGCAGTGGGCAGGGAGACTGTGGGGTTTGGGCACATTCAGTTTTCTGCACACAAGCCTATAGTTACGTGACAGGTTCAGAGAATAAAACTCTTGTTCTGCCGCTGGAGACAAGTTCAGCAGGTTTCTGGACCAAAGAGGGAACTCAGGGAAATGCCAATCTATCCACAGCCGACTATTAGTAAAATAGTGTAGATGACAGACCTGGAAGGACCCACTGAAAGCCTAGTTGAAATATTTAGTTGCAGAAGAACACCAACAGAAAATACAGCTGAGGGGGAGTGAACTCCGGCCATTGGGCCCGGGAGCAGATGGTCAGGAGCGATCCCGGGCTGGACGGAGAGCCCGCGCCGGCGGGCCAGGGGGGCCCTCCACCCCCGCCACGGTCGCGGCAACATGGAGCCTTCCCACAGCTGTTTGGACCAGCTTGTGCAACGTTGTTGTGTCTGTTAAATATAATTAAGAACTGCTTGCTCTAGGGGAAGTGAAGGATTTGATTAAGGGGGAGTGTTTCTTCTTCCTTTCTTCTTTCTTGTTTTTATTCAGCCTTATCCAAATTTTTTAAACTGTTTTCTAAATCATGTCACGTTCTGAGGCAATTTTTGCTTTTCGTTATAGACAACCAAATACCAAAAGCACATATTTATGGTGTGTGAAGAGTGTGTGTGTGTGTGTGTGTGTGTGTGTGTGTGTGTGTGTGTGTTGAGATGGCATAAAGGAGGCTTGGAGGAGGGAACTCAATCCCAAACTGGTTTATTCTGGACCCCTCCCCCAGAAAACAAAACTCATAAAACCAACACTGACTTGAAGCAGATTATGAAGAACTTGCAGCACATGCCAAGTGGCATATTCTCAGGCTCTGAGTGGCATTTGCACTCTGCAGCTATAATTTCTTTGTTAACAAGCCCACCCTCCCCTCTCTCTCCGAGGCTTCTGACGTGTCACTGCTGTATACCACTGAGGAACACCGCAGAGGGTGGGCTGGTGAGGAGGATACACGACACCAGCCATCAATCTTTTACAAACCACAGGCCCTGAAGGAGCACCGGATTTATGGGCCAACAAGTCGGGAAAGCCCCAGCCAGGGAGTGTGCAGATCCAGGGTTTGGGTGAACGTGTCAGAAACAAAGAATGAGGAGGGGAAAATAACATGACAAAATAAGTCTTCCTTGCAGACTAATCATTCCCTTGTCATCCAACCTGCTTTCAAGAGCATTTTGCAGCTTTTCCTTTCCTTTTAAAAAATGAAGCAACTGTAAACATGCCAATAAATGTGACCATTACTTGGAGTATAGTTAGCCAATATCCCAATGAGGACATTTGTGTTAACTCGAGTCTTGTGGGGGAGGATATTCTTGTATTTGAGGCAGCTGCTCTGTGAGACATGTGGAGCTCTGCATATAGTAGGTGTTCAGTAAATATGAGGGTACCGATTGGTAGCCATTCTACACAATCACAGTTTGTCTCTAAGCTACCCCTTTCCTTCTCCTCCATTGTCCCTTCAGCTGTCAAATGCTCTTGGTACATCCCCCAAAGATGTTTTTAAATGAGCTTTCTTTTCCCACTCCCAGAGCGGCACCCATTCCCAGCAGTTACCATATGATGCCTCACATATAGCGATGCCCACCTAGCCAGGCTCCCAGCATCCAGTTTATCAGACTACCCATCCAAAGCATTCCCAAGCTCCCAAAGCTTCCTGGTACTTTCCAGTGCCTTGGGGACAAAGCTTGAATCCCCCTGCTGACATTCTGGGCCTGTCACAATTCAGTCTCACTGCACGGCTCCAAATGTTCAACAAACCTCAAAAGGAAGACTCCGTTTGCATCAAACCCATGTCCTCGCTGGTCTTGGAAGCCACCTGCACATTTCTAAGACCGTACCTTTGCTTTTGCTGTTCCCCACCCCACCCTGCCCACCTGCAATGGATCTCATATATACCTCCCTTTCATCTTTCCATCCTCTCAGCTTCAGAGTCAAATCCTTCCTTTTCCGTGGAACCCGGCCTCTCTTTCTTCTGACATAGACTCAGAATTCCAGTTGCTCATTCCTGTCTGTTTCACCATCACCACCCATTCCAGACTCTGTGCATGATCTCCTCTCCCAAGTATTACCACACCTTCTGAGCTGCTCTGCATTGATTCATTAATGCATGCTGTCATTCAGCCATCATCTACTGATTGTCTATTTGTGCCATGCCCCTTGCAAGTTCCCATGTAGGAAAAGAAAAGTTAGAATGACTCTATTTTCAAGGCTCTCTTAGTCAAAGGGAAGGAAATCATAGTACGTTACGCTTAGTTCAATAAAGCATATTTACAAGTTTCTGCAGATGATCTGTCTTACTGTAGGGTGCTAAATAACTGAGGCCAGAGTTAAACCATGAACTTCTTTTGTGATCCTCATTAGCCTTATTGGGCATACATCTAGATTTGGAATCATATTTGCTGAATGTAATTGAATGTTTGAATAACAGATTAAGACTCAAAATTATCTAGATAATTGTCACAATACC